>NC_143480.1:66410342-66671067 GCF_027475165.1 Benincasa hispida | reverse complement strand
TTGGTAGCTCTCCGAAGTTAGGACAATGGAAGGTACAGAATGGGATTAGACTTAGCTATGCGGGTGACTCAATCTGGCATGGAGACTGCATCTTGCAATACAGCCATTTCCCCTTAAAATATCCTTTTGTGTTGTTTTCTTTTACAATTGGAATAACTGTCTATGCTTACATTTACGTCATTTTAAGTCCTTTCTCTTTCCCCTCTCTCTTCCTTAACAATAGTTTCACGTACAAGTATTGCAAATATGGAAAGGCAGGAGTCGTTTCTTCAGAATTTGGGCAAAACCGGGACCTTCTCCTTGATGCTTCAAATGTTCCACCAAGACATATTTTACTTTCAGATGGCATGTTGCGAGTAAGCTATTGTGAAGAAATTTCTTTTGACGAATGATGGTTAGTTGGTTCTTTAGAAAATTAGTTCACAAATTTCTTGTATCCAGGATGTTCCTTGGCGTGGTTCTGGTGTTGCAATCCCCATGTTCTCTGTTAGATCAGAAGATGATCTTGGAGTTGGCGAGTTTCTTGACTTGAAATTACTTGTTGACTGGGCTGTGGAGTCTGGTCACCATTTAGTTCAACTTCTGCCTGTTAATGATACATCTGTCCATGGAATGTGGTGGGACTCATATCCTTACAGGTAGGATGTAGTTTCAATGCTGGATCTAAGGTCATATCGTCCAATCTTCATTATTGTACCGGTGATAGTAGATAGACTAAAAAGCATGTGTCGTAACACTTGAATTCGTTTAACGCATCATATTGCAGCAGGTACATTGGGCATATATGATTTCTTCATTTTGTCAGAAGTAATTCGCGGGATCATGCACCTTTTCGTATTTATAACTAGAAAAGTACAGTTGGTTGTACCTGCTATTTTTATCTATCTTTAGTTTTTATTTGCTGCACAGTATCTGGATTTGTTCAACATTTTACCTATCAAAATGTGTGGTTTTTCAATTTTCTTAGAGCCTGATGAATGAGACAAGTATCCCATTGTTACTTTCCTTCTTTAGAAAGTTCCAACATAACTGACATGGGCAGATTTAGGTGGCGCTAGAATTGTTTTTCGAAATGTATGCACATACTTGTGTATAAATATGTATGCATATGTATTGATAGGTATGTATTGTCTTTCAGATCCTTTTGAAAAATTTATGGTCATAATTAATGTATTAGTAAGTTTTGTTTTAAAACTGGATTAAACAAAATGATTAATGATTTTTTGTTGGGAACTTTTTGAAAATTTTAATGGGTTGCTTTGTTCTTGAATTTTTTTATAATTATGTATTATTCTGAAAATTAATTACAAATTATATAACTTTTTTGTTTTCAAAAAATAATTACAAATATAACTGTTTTCTAAAACTTTAAATCATCAGTAACATAAATAAATGTAACCAATGAAATTTTATTTCATGTGATAATCACTAATTAACACAAATTAATGATTATTCTCTTAGATATCGATTAACTACAATCATATTGATCAGTGGTCAAGCTTTACATTGAATAATTGTTACCACTAGTTTATGTATTTGATTTTTACTCTTTTTGGAATCATAGCTGTTATTTTGTAATGTTGTTCTAAATTATATTAAATGTGCTACTGTCTTAGGTTTATATAATAAAATACTATTATTAAATGCAAACATAGTTAGTGTTGTGCATTTGTGTCTATACTTTTATAACTTAGTTTGTTGGCTCTCAGCCTTATTATCTAAGTTTGGCTCTTCAAAGTATGTTACCTAGATCCGCCATTTCACACGGACAAACTTCCTGATTTCTTCATAATTTTCTTTGTTTCTTTTGTCAGTTTACTTCAACTTCTATGTTCAGTACTTATCTACCTTAAAAAGTTTTTATCTCGAGAAGTTATGGTTCGGTACATTAATTTATGCCGTAGTGGTTATTCGATTGGCCTTTTGCAGCTCCCTCTCTGTCTTTGCCCTGCATCCATTGTACTTGAGAGTCCAAGCACTTTCAGATAATATTCCAGAGGATATCAAGGTATACCTTTCTTTTTTGTTAGAATTATTTCATGTTTTGCTAATTAATCTGTTATCTTTACCTATTAACTTATATATTTCTAGTTTTTTACATATTTCCTTTTTTTTTGGGGGGGGGGGTCTATGGGGGTCTTTGCAGCTGGAGATTCAAAAGGCAAAAGTTGAACTGGATGGAAAGGTAGTGCTCATGCTTATTTTTTTCTTCTTTTGTGCTTGCTTGTTACAGTACTAGGAGACAGAACAGCATTCTAATTAGTTATCCATATCCTTGGTATTTTCATTCTTTTTCGTCTACAGAGTTATTTGAAAAAAATGATTAAATCCTGATTTCGCATCTGCTCTCTTTTTGTGGATTGTTTGGTAAAGAAATACAAAGATTATGGCAGAAATTAAAATGCTTGCTTGGTCTATAATTATGTTATCCTACATTCTAGTTACACGTTAAATTCTGGATCTATGCAGGATGTAGATTATGAGGCTACTATGGCTGCTAAGCTTACACTTGCACAGAAAATTTTTGCTAGAGAGAAAGATTCAATACTGAATTCCAGTTCCTTTCAGAAATATCTTTCTGAAAATGAGGTTTGAAGTTTGCTTCTCTCCTGAAAAATTTACTTATCAGTAGTGAAACTGAAGCTTTGCATAGTTTTGATACCTCTTCCTATAATGATTAATATATTGAAACTGATAAATATTAGGTGGTTATCTGACTTCCAATAAAAGTCACATTTTATTAGTATAATATTGTTCTCATTTCTATTTGAATTGCTTAAAGGAATGGTTAAAACCCTATGCTGCATTCTGTTTTCTGCGGGACTTCTTCGAAACATCAGATCACAGCCAATGGGGTCGTTTCTCTCAATTTTCAAAAGACAAGGTTATGATCTCCATCATTTCCTTTTGTTTGAAATTAGAGTTTGAATGTCTTAGGATTAATGCTTGTTTCTTAATATATACAACCTCCCAAAGAATTAAATTCATCTTGCATGTATATATTCTAAGTTCATTGCCTGTTCTTTCACAGCTCGAGAAGCTTATCTCAAAGGACAGCTTGCATTATGAAGTCATCTGCTTCCACTATTATATTCAATATCATTTGCACCAACAGGTACTTAAAGTCAATAATTATAAGTTCCGTTAATTGCTTCTGTGATTAAATGGGTTGGAAGATGTCTTCTGTATTCTCATTGGTTGGTGACATTATTAATTGACAGTTATCAGAGGCAGCAAATTATGGAAGAAAGAAAGGAGTGATATTGAAAGGAGATCTTCCAATTGGTGTTGATAGGAACAGTGTAGATACCTGGGTTTACCCTACTTTGTTCCGTATGAACACGTCAACTGGAGCACCTCCAGATTACTTTGACAAAAATGGGCAAAATTGGGGATTTCCAACATACAACTGGGAGGAGATGTCAAAAGATAACTATGCTTGGTGGCGTGCTCGTTTAACTCAGGTTTTGCTAAAATTCAGGAACTTTTTATTGTGTATCCTTAAACCTTGTTCGCCTTGTATTAACCTTATTCATATTTAACTTTCATGCTTGAATTGTAGATGTCAAACTACTTCACAGCTTACAGAATTGATCATATATTGGGCTTCTTTCGAATTTGGGAGCTTCCAGAACACGCTATGACTGGTTTAGTTGGAAAATTCCGCCCTTCTATTCCGTTAAGCCAGGTACGTTTGGTCATTTCAGAATCAAACGTTTCTATTTTAAATGTGAATGGTTGTGCAAAATTTTGTAAAAAAGAATTTCTCCTCCACAGGAAGAGCTCGAAAGAGAGGGAATATGGGACTTTGATCGCTTGAGTCATCCATATATCAAGGCTGAATTTTTACAGGTAGCTACACATGAATCTACTTGGCAATCTTGAAAAGCATTTTTTTGATTCTGATGCCCTGAAGTACGGTGTTCCTTTTTTTTTTTAGGATAAATTTGGAGCTGCATGGGGATTTATTGCGTCACACTTTCTGAATGAGTATCGGAAGAACTTTTATGAGGTGATAATTATGGTGTTTGTTACATAAAATTTGACCTTCAGTTGTCCATGGTATATCCTATCCTATGAGAACAGCATGGCATCCTTGTCAAATAGAAAAATCTATTCAGTTAACAGACAAAACTATTCAGTTAATTATTAGTTTAATGCGGTTTCATTTCTTCACATCGGGTTGAAATTAGGCATTTATGTATTCATCTTAGAATTTTTTTAAAAAAATCAGAATGTAGAATTAAGAACTTTACTATTAGTGATTCTGAAACCATATCTAGTGGACAAATTCCTGTTTTGAATACGAGACAGGTCTTGATCTATAGAACAATTGTCAATTGTAATTATAAACGAGTGCAAAAACCAGAGTAAAAGTTCCATTGAATTGATCTTGATATTTTCAATACAAGTGAAAACTTATGAACATTTATTTCCCCCTTGAATTGAAAATTTCGTTATACATCGCTTTGTTTTGTTTTGCTTTGTTTTTGTTTTTTTTGTTTTTTTTACTTCTGCTCTAATCATATCTCTTAAGTCTTATCTGGGTATTTTGAGTCATAAATGTGTTGAGCATTTGTTTCTCCTTTTCAGTTCAAGGAGGAATGTAACACAGAGAAAAAAATCGCTTCCAAACTGAAGTCACTTGTTGAAGAAACACACTTGCAAAACCCAGACCAGATACGACGCAGTCTTTTTGATCTTATACAGGCAAGAAGATATTACAATAAAGAAGGCCTATGTTTGTGTGGGTTTATGGAAAATAATCAACCTTTTGCTCAATTTTTTTTGTGCCATGGTTTCTTTTAGGGCCCTCTAGATTTGATTGTACTTCTCATTTCTATACAGAACAGGGCCTTCAGTTTCTGTTTGTTCTTTGCAGAACATAGTTCTTATCAAAGACCCAGAGAATCCAAGAAGTTTCTATCCACGTTTCAATCTTGAAGATACTTCTAGCTTTAATGATTTGGATGGTCACAGGTTGCAGTTTTTCTTCCCTATAGTAATTTCATTGTGATAGGAATGGTATGGTATTATTAGAGTATTAAAGGTATATTAGTAAATGGTTAGAGAGTTTGTTATACTCGGTTATAAATAGAGGGGGAGGGGAATGAGAAGGTTGGACAATATTTTGGTGAGGGATTTAGGGCTTGAGTGTGATCTCAAAAGGGGAGGAACCAAGTACCTCAAATTATTTAGTTTATCTTGTATTTTGGTTACCGTATATATTACAATATATTTGGGTTCTATCATATTGGAGACCTATTCTTAAAATCTCCTTTCACGCATTTTATTTAGAAATGAAGTTTTAACCGTTGTCCTTTAAGATGTTATCTTTCTAAAATTTCTTCCTCCTTTTGGATCTGAAGTTGCTGTTTGTTTCAAGATTTTAATCATTTTTCTTTTCGTGCACGACGCAGTAAGGATGTTCTTAAAAGATTATACTATGATTACTACTTCCATCGGCAAGAGGATCTTTGGCGGAAAAATGCTTTAAAGACCCTGCCTGTTCTCCTTGACTCTTCTGACATGCTGGCTTGTGGAGAAGATCTGGGCCTCATTCCTTCATGTGTTCATCCTGTATGACTAAATTATAACTAATCCTCTTTTTAAAATGCACGTACGCAATATTTGCATGGCATAAACCTTGGGGTGAATAGGCAGAAGTACTTTTTGGAAGAAAATTTACTTTTGAGTTAAAAAAACACTTCTACACGTACTTTTGGAAGAAGCACCAGTTAAGTGCTTCTCGTGAAATCATTTTTAGTTCTTTCAAAACAACTTTTGATTATTAAACCAAACACTTAATTTTTTTTGAAAAGAATAGTTTTAATGAGCCAAAAACACTTTTTATCCTAAAAAATCATCGTAAACTCACTCATAATGAACAAGTATAAAAAGGTCGTCAATGTATGTGGTGTCTAACCTTATTCTCGATTTGGATGCAGGTTATGGAGGAGTTGGGATTAATTGGCTTACGCATTCAACGGATGCCGAATGAACCTGATCTAGAGTTTGGGATACCTTCTCAATATAGCTACATGACTGTAAGCCCTTGCATACCATTTTTTTTCCCATTTTTAAATTGACTGAATTTTTCTCCCATGAGGAGGAAGGAATGCAAATATGAAACATATTTATAGAAAAGAAGTCTATTTCCAACTGAACTTATATGCTTCAAGTCCAAGGTAAGTGAAAGAGAAAAAGTGTAATGGTTCTCATAATCTTAAAAACTGGACTCTATAACAGGACCAAAATAGTTTCATCTGCCTTTCATGACTAAGGAGCAAACTATCAAACCCTTAGTATAATGGAAAAGTAGCGATTTCCTGACAAAATTTATGAATGTACTTATTTTCAGTAAGTTGCACGTTGCTTTCAAATTCCTTCTAGATGGCATACATTTTACCTTTACTATTTGATAAGTTCAAAGAATTCTTCCAAAATGATGACAAACTTTGGATTGTCTAAGCATGGGAACATGTTTTAGGTGTGTGCTCCATCCTGCCATGACTGCTCGACTTTGCGTGCTTGGTGGGAGGAAGATGAAGAAAGAAGACGGCGGTTTATGAAGAACATTATAGAATCTGATATATTGCCACCTAGCCAATGTATTCCAGAGATTGCACATTTCATCATAAAACAGCATTTTGAAGCTCCATCAATGTGGGCTATCTTCCCACTGCAGGTGACGGGACAGTCCTAACCTTTTTTGGTTTGCAATATCAGGAGATTTACATTTCAAACGATTAGGATTGAGTTGAGTAACAAATGACATACGTTTTTTAAAATGTCTCTCCTTACTTTCGGATGTCCTTTGGCATCCAAATGATAGTCCATTACCATTTTTAAGTTAGACTGTCACAAGTTTTCGTAAAGTTTATTTTCATCCTTTACATCGATGTCAGGATTTGTTAGCATTGAAAGAGGAATACACAACACGACCTGCAAAAGAGGAGACGATCAACGACCCTACAAATCCAAAGCACTATTGGAGATTTCGTAAGCATATCTTCATATTTCATGTTTGTTGGAAAAGAAAAATGAAAAAGAAAAGAAACGTCTGAAACTGTATTGTATCGGTTTCACCACAAATGTCTTGAAATCATTGTTTTATATTTGTTTTCAGGCAGTCATGTGACATTAGAATCTCTAATGAAGGATAAAGAACTCCAAGCAACCATCAAAGGCCTTTCCCTGGAGAGTGGGAGATCAGTTCCTCATGATGAAACCAAGGCAACATCAAAACCAGAATCTGTAGATGCTGAAGCTAACAAAGAAAAGATTTCTTTAGCAACAAAGTCTAATGGAATACCACAAAAGGAGACATTTGCAGTCATATAAATGCATGCTTTGAATTGTGAACAGCTTTTGAGGTAAGTTTTCCCACTTGTACAATAAAACGACGCGAGACAGCGATGAAACGATAGCCAATAGCTTCTATGAATGTTGTATAAGCAAGCATGCTTCTTCTAAGATTGCTCAATAAAAGGAAATTAAATCTTCTGTTTTTGTGTTGTATCATTGCTGTTATAGTATTTTACCAATCCTTTCTGCATTATATCTCTTTTGAAACAATAGCCTTTGATGCTCTAAGGTTGAATGTAGTGATTTAAAAAAAAAAAAAAAAGAAAAATTTAAAAGGCAGGCACAATAAAACGTGCAAATTAATTTCGTTGGAATGGTGAAGTTGTCTAGATAAATGAAAGTTTCTAGAGGATATTTTCCTTCAAGTATTAAATTTTCATCAACATGTCAACATTTTCAAATATTCATAGATTCATGAATGAATTTTAACAAAAGTATCAACAAAATCACTAAAATAGACCTAATATTTGTACAAGAAAGGATACATACATACATATGATGAAGGATGAATAGGGTGTCAAATAAATTTATAAACTTTAAACTTAACCAAAATTATAGTATTAGTAGGCTAGGTTGATCCACAGCCACATGGAGCTATGTTTTCTTCTAATTTCTAATCAAGAATTAAAGTTTTGAAGGTAATGGAGGGGGTTTGTGATTGTTTGTTTGAGCAAGGAAAGTAAATAGCATGAAAAGTAAAGGCATGAGTTGAAACAAAACATATCAATGCGAAAAGTGTAGCTTAGAGGTATCGGATCTACCCATATATTTAGTTGTTTATTGGACACTTAAAGTAATCATCAAAATCATGTAAGTGTTTAGTCAACTTGCTTGGTAATGCCGCGACAAACGTCCTAGGATATTAATTAAGATGCTTAACTAAACTAAGTGCTTGATGAATCGAGAACACGCGCCATAAACATCTCACACTCGCATTAAGATTAAGGAAAAAGCTAAGATTATTAGTTACTAAAGACCAATTCAATAGTCTAACTTTATTCTTGAACTTAACCAACTAAACACATTCAAGAATCACAAACAATCATAAGATAATATTTTAAAATACAAGTCCTCACAACTTAATACATTGGGTTTCTTCCTCAACCTAAGCAAGAGAGTACTTACTTCACCCCTAAATATTGAGATCGAACTTTTAATGGCCAAGATAAGTCTTCACATCATGAAAGTAAACAAAATACAGAGAAAATGGTGAAGGGAGGCTGAGGGTTGGATGTAGAATGGGGAATGATCTTGACCTAATGCTCTAAAGTTTTATTTATAGACAATTGTAGTGTTGGGACGCTGTAGACTAGCGTCATGGCACTAGGTTATTATGGACAAAAATCTCTTCTTTTTATAAATAACAGTGTCGCAATGCCGCAATGCCATCCCTTTGCACAGTGTCACAATCGCTCTTTCGGAAGCTTCTCTTAGCGATTGTGTGGCACTTGTTCCCGCTCACGAACAAGCCAGCCAACTCGAATACGGACTGCCGATGGCACATCGAGTGCCTCTTGCAACCTCCACCCCCGTTTTAGGGAAAACGGTTTTAGAAAACGGGTTTAGAGAAAAGGTTTTCGTAAGAAGATTTGAGAGTGTGTATAAAGAAAGAAAGATTGTAGTAGACTAGAAAGCAATAAGCAACAACAACGACTTTATAGAGTACTACTCCGGGTATGAGGAAATGATGGTTAGTCTTATCCCCATATAGTGCATTCTGAACAAAAAGCCAACTGGCGCCCTTGCATATGCAAAAGGGCGAGTGGTCACTTACAATGAAAATGTAAAGAAAGCAAGCTAACTAAACTAATACAATACAGGATATGAAAGTATGCTAGAAGGGGGTTGGATTGGGCATGCGGCCATGGGCAACAGGCCCTGGACAAGCATGACCGTTACATTCTCCCCCACTTAATTGGTTGACGTCCCCGTCAACCGACCTTGTTCAAAACCTGCGATGGCTGAAGCTGCATTCTTCAAGTCTTCGGCCCGCTCCCCACTGATCTCTTCGTCGGGGAGATCCTTCCATTTCACTAAGAACTCTGTCAGTTCTCATCTGGGTCTTCCAATACGGCGCGTACGTTTATCCAGGATTTGTGCAACTTCTTTCTCAGTAGAACTCTTCATCGTGACCGGTGGGCGCCTTAGCATGTTTCTCTGTTCATCCTCGAGATCGGGATGATAGGGCTTCAGGATACTCAGATGGACGACAGGATGAATCTTCATCCATGAAGGTAACTGAACCCTATATGAGGTTCTCCCGACCTTCTCAATTACCTCCACTGGACCTTCATATTTCCTTACTAGCCGTTGGTCTCTCTGACTTCGGAAAAGAAACTGTTCCGGTCGTAGCTTGATCAGGACCTTGTCCCCAGCTTGAAACTCAAGGGCCCTCCGCTTCTTACCAGCCCACTTCTTCATCCTCCTCGATGCTTCTTCTAGGTAAGCGCGAGCTATCTCAGAGGTTTTGCTCCACTCTTTAGTGTAGTTATGTGCCTGAGGACTTTTGCCTGCATAAGGGTGGTCCACCAAGTGTGGCCTGAGTGGCTGCCTGCCGCACACTTCGAAGGGCGTTTTTCCGGTCGCGGAACTCTGCTGGCTATTGAAGCTGAACTGAGCCATATCTAACAACTCGTCTGACTGTTTCTGACGCTCAACCAATTATGGCGGGACCATCCGATATGCATTTTTGGCAGGCGGTTTTGCCCCTGGCAACAACTCAATCTCACGGTCAATCCCCCTTCGTGGGGGTAAGGACTTGGGCAGGCTTTTTGGCATGACGTCCCGATACTCTTCCGAGACAAATAGGACGTCTTGAGGGATATCCTCTTCAGTGGACTCAACCGATTCTATCGGGATGGCCATGAACGTGGGTTCGTCGTGGGCCAGGCCCCTCTTCAATTGGAGGGCTGAGATCATTCTCACTCCATTTGGCCGCTTGATACTGGCTTGGACTACGGTCGGTGAAGATCCGGTAATGACTAAGCATTTGGCGAGGGGCACTGGTATGACTTTATGTTCAAGTAGGAATTCCATCCCCAGTACCACATCGAAATCATCCATCTTGACAATCACGAAGTCAACGAAGCCCTTCCAGTCTCCTAACTTTACCGGAGTTCTCTTCGCTATCCTCGTAATCGGTAGGGCTGCGGAATTCACAGCTTTCATCCTCCCTGCATCTCTTTCCCAATTCAAGTTCAGGCGGCGAGCTTCCGTCTCAGCCATGAAGTTATGGGTAGCCCCAGAGTCAACCATAGTGGTTTTGGCCGATCTTTGGTTGACCCAAGCGTCCACATACATGAGACCTTTCTCTAGTGGCTCCGTCGCCTTTCCCATATTCTTCTGGAGTGCAGATAGGAATGTCAATGCTCCCATCCTGGGATTCTCAATTTCTGCCGCTGGCTCGGTTACCGTCTCCTCTAGTTCAGCCTCGTCTTCGGAGGTAGAGGCTAATGTGGCTTGAAAAGCACTGAACGCAGTTTGATTTGGACACTCTTGCGCCCTGTGTGGCCCTCTACATATGAAACAAGACAGGGGGCGATTGTAATTGTTATGCTGTTGTGGCGGCCCCCGCCAATTGTGTCCCGATCTCGTTTGGGATGATTTATGGTCCCCCCCCTGTGTTCTTGTCTCCTCCCCCAGGTATGGGAGGACTAGAACGGCTATTTCTGTTTCCCCCATTTGGGGAAGTTGATTGCTTCCCCACATCTTGTGAGTCAGTGCTAAGGTCGTATAGCCGTTCAGCTGCCGCATAGGCAGAGGCGAGATCCTGTACCATCTGTTCATATAGTTTTGATTTCGCCCACGGTTTCAGCCCCTCCACAAAGCAAAAGATCTTGTCTTTTTCAGACATATCTCGTATGTCCAACATGAGTCCTGCAAACTGTTTTACGTAGTCCCTGATGTTACCTGTTTGCTTTAGCTCTCGGAGTTTTCGTCGAGCCAAGATCTCGACATTTTCAGGGAAGAATTGCGAACGAAGCTCTTGTTTCAATCTATCCCAAGTATCAATCGTGCAACGTCCTTCCTGTATGTTTGTAAATCGTGATCTCCACCACAGTTTCGCATCTTCAATTAGATGCATCGTTGCTATTGTGACTTTCGACTCTTTAGTCACTGTGTTCGTCGCCTTGAAGTATTGCTCAAGGTCGAAGATAAAATTTTCCAGGGCTTTCGCTTCCCGCACCCCACAGAAGGGTTTCGGTTCTGGGATTTTTATTCGACTCACTGCCATGGCTCCCCCAGGTGGGGCTTGGTTCCCGACCGCTCGGATGGTGAGATTCACCCTAGCACTCACATCCACTATCTCGGCTCTGACGACATCCAGGGCCGATCGAAAGTCTTCAGATAAATCGGTTACCATCTGAAGTATTGCTTTTTGGGAGCTGTCCAGCTCTTCGACACGCTCCTCTATGTGGGCAATAGAGCCCGAGGAGCTATCACCTCGTTCAAAGCTGCCGGACCGTACTGTTTTGGTCTCGAGGGTCTCTACCCTCATCATCAATTCTCTGACGGGTAATCCGTCTAGGCGGCCTACCACCGCATCAATTCCATCGGCTTTCTCGGCAACTTCTTGTAGCCGAGTCTCAAGGAAACGAACATTATCCGGGACCTCTCTCAGGTAGAGCATTTGTTCTTCCACCTCTACCAATCTGTCCACATGGGACTTGTTCAGGTTCTTCGTCGTCGACATGATCACTGATCTTCCCTTTATAAGCCAACTTGGCTCTGATACCAACTGTCACAATCGCTCTTTCGGAAGCTTCTCTTAGCGATTGTGCGGCACTTGTTCCCGCTCACGAACAAGCCAGCCAACTCGAATACGGACTGCCGATGGCACACCGAGTGCCTCTTGCAACCTCCACCCCCGTTTTAGGGAAAACGGTTTTAGAAAACGGGTTTAGAGAAAAGGTTTTCGTAAGAAGATTTGAGAGTGTGTATAAAGAAAGAAAGATTGTAGTAGACTAGAAAGCAATAAGCAACAACAACGGCTTTATAGAGTACTACTCCGGGTATGAGGAAGTGATGGTTAGTCTTATCCCCATATAGTGCATTCTGAACAAAAAGCCAACTGGCGCCCTTGCATATGCAAAAGGGCGAGTGGTCACTTACAATGAAAATGTAAAGAAAGCAAGCTAACTAAACTAATACAATACAGAATATGAAAGTATGCTAGAAGGGGGTTGGTTTGGGATGCGGCCATGGGCAACAGGCCCTGGACAAGCATGACCGTTACACACAGCAACTGCCTTCAACGACAATTCCCTAGCACTGCGACACTAGGTCTTTTGGAGCAAACTTGTCTTTTTGACTTTTTCTTTGACCTAGATGCTTTGCTTTAGCTCCAAATGCTCCATTTAAGCTTGATTTTCATCCTAACTCTTGAATCTACCTTTCGTTTGCTTGATACCTATAAAATCATCATTTAAACATATTAAACCATACAATGAACTCGAGGTAAGCTGAGTAAGATGACATGCTTAAGGTGATATCAATATACCTATTCTTATGAATTTTTATTTTATAATTTTTTCAAAAAAAATCTATCGACATCCATTTTTGTCAATATTCTATTGGATAATATATGAATTTTGGAATAAATTATGTGCCCGATCATTTAAATGGTTGAAAGAAATGTTGGGATTTGAATAAAACTCACACAAAATCCTTAATAAGCAAGAAAATAATAACCATCGCCAAAATATGAAATGAAATGTCGCAATCACATCCATGAACCTTTTTTATCCATATTTTTTTTTGGGCAAAGGTTTGCGCACCTATTAAATTTGATCCCTAAACCTTGATTTGATAATGTTTTTCGTTACTTTTGTGTTTTTAAAATTTATATTTGATTCTTCTCAATTCTTTATGTTGAAGGAGAAATTTTGAACCGGTAACAAATTGTAACGTTATTTACTAAATTAATGACAAAATTTCAAATCGTCAAATTTTGGACCAATTAGGAGTAGACACGTGTCTCAAATTGAAGTTGAAGATAAATTCTGATGACGCCACGTGTTTGGCCCAAAGGTCAGGCCTATGGACCAACTAAGCTCAAGTCCAACTAATTGGGCCCAAGGGCTAAGCCCATAGACCAACCAAGCCCACCTGAGAACTCTATAAATAGAGGAGCTCTTAACAATCAAAAGACGCCTAAACTCCTGAAGTTGACCACACTTAGACATGCCCAAACTCTTGAAGTTGACCACATTTAGAGACGAAAGTCCTTTGGAGATAGAAACATTCTAACCACACTAAGATACAAGCATTCTTCTAAGACTTCAAGCTCAAGAACATCCATACTCTCCACTTCTATACATCAAGCGTATACATTCAGAGAATTAAAAGATCAAATACAAGAGATCGAACCACATCACATCAAATCAACATCAACATCAACACCAACTCAAGTTCAACTCCACGAAACAAGTTTCTCCAGAAGCCTCATGCGAACACTAATCATCCAAGAAGATCATTAAGCCCAAAGGCCAATCATCCAAGAAGATCAACAAGCTAAAAAGTTGATCATCTAAGTAGAACATCAGCCCAAAGGCTGATCATCCAAGAAGATCATCAACCCCAAAGGCCGATCATCCAAGAAGATCATCAAGCCCAAAGGCCGATTATATCAAGCCCAAAGGCCGATTATCAAACCCAAGGCCGATCATCTAAGAAGATCATCAAGCCCAAAGGCCGATCATTCAAGAAGATCATCAAGTCCAAGGCCGATCATCTAAGAAGATAATCAAGCCCAAAAGCCGATCATCTAAGAAGATCATCAAGCCCAAAGGCTGATCATCCAAGAAGATCAACAAGCCCAAAGGTGAATCATCCAAGAAAATCATCGAGACCAAAGGTCGATCATCCAAGAAGATCAACAAGCCCAAAGGTGAATCATTCAAGAAAATCATCGAGACCAAAGGTCGATCATCCAAGAAGATCAATAAGCTCAAAGGCCGATCATTCAAGAAGATCAACAAGTCCAAAGACCGATTATCCAAGAAGATCAACAAACCCAAAGGTGAATCATCTAAGAAAATCATTGAGACCAAAGGCCGATCATCCAAGAAGATCAAAAGCCGATCATCCAAGAAAATCAACAAGTCCAAAGACCGATTATTCAAGAAGATCAATAGACACAAAGGTCAATCATCCAAAAAGATCATCAAGACCAAAGGCCGATCATTCAAGAAGATCAACAAACCCAAAGGTCGATCATTCAAGAAGATCAATAAGCCCAAAAGGCCGTTCATCCAAGAAGATAAATCAACTTAAAGATTAAAGTTTATTTTAAATGTATCAAATAATATATATTAGAAATTGTACTTGCTATACTGAAGTCAATACAAATACAAAAGTTGAAATTCCATGAACCAAGTTTCTCTATAAACCCTCGTGTGAACACTTTACATTTAGCAAACGAAGCCTTAGATATTGCCTTTAACTTGCATGTTTCAAAACTACCGTTAAAGTATAAATTCCTAACGTTGAATGGAAATTTGGAACTTTAAATGACATGTTGCATTGATAACTTGAAACGGTGTGACAATAACAATTTTCGTTACAGTTCATTACATATTGGGCTTCCTTTTTGCCTGGCCCAACTACCCCCAGATCGGCTAAGGCCAACTTCAGGGCCATGTTCCTGTCGCTCACCAACTGAGTTTCGTGCATACATTCTTCCAATGTATTCGGTTTCAAGTCCAAATTTTCATCTAACAACCTAACAAAAAAATGAGTTTTTTTCTTTAAACATAAGACACACTTCAATGTTATTTTATTGAATTTATAACATGCATCTTAAACTAAAATAGTAATTAAGGTGTTTGATGTTACTAAATGAGATTTCCTAAAAATAGGTAAATGCCTCATTTTAATTTATTTTAGGACCTTTTGGATTGAATGTCTATTTTAATTTTTCTTAAGACTTATTTGGAATGACCTTTTAAGTATTATTTTAGCCTTCATAAAGTCAATTCAAACATACTCGATACTTAAACTTAATTTCTATTCCAACAAATATTATTATACAAAGTCGAATTATATATTATATATAATGCACGTCTTTTTTATTTGATTTTTTTAAAACATAATGTAAACTTTTCCAATGTTGTTTTTTGTTTTTATCTCATTCTTATTCACATTAAGTAAATATTTGGACTTTTGAATTATTTAATAAAATTTATCATCATTAATTGAAAATTTAGTTGAGCAAATAGAGATCATATTGTATAAATTAAATTACAAGTTTAACCATGGAACTTTCAAGTATGTGTTTAAAAGGTTTTTGAGCTTTTAATTTTGTGTTAAAGAAGTCTTGAAATTTAAAAATGTCTAATAGAATGTCGAACTTTCAATTTTGTGTCTAACAAGTTATTGACATTTTTGAACATTTTAAAAGATAACTAAAAATAAGATATGAAATTGAATTATCTGTCTACGACTCTAAACTTTCAACTTTATGTCTATTAAGTCCATAAATTTTAAAAATATTGAATAGGTCAAGGAGCTACTAGACACAAAATTAAAATTTTAGGAATCTATTAGATACAATGGAAAACTTAAAGATCTATTAAACGATTTTTTAAAAAATATCAGAGACCAAATAAACACATGATTAAAAGTTAAGTGACTATGGATCTATTTAGTAGATAATTTGAAAACAAATTTTGAAAACTAGGGATTCAAAGAAAACAAATAAATGTTTGGTAGTAGATTGAAAAATTAAATCTGAATTTAAATAATTTTTCAAAACGTGTATAAAAATATATTTATAAATCATAAAATTAATTATAATTACTCACTATATATTAGATTAAATATAAATTATTATTAATTAATTTATGAATTTGTTTTATGTTAATTTTTTTTGTATAATTATTATTTTATAATATCATATAATATATAATATATTATCTAATGTATATTTTAATTTAACAAAAATAATTAAGTTTATAACATCAAATACTATATTTGTTATTGTTTTTATCTTTAATAAAATTATGCATTCCGAAATTTCGAATTCAAAATCAAGGTATATTAAAAACATAAAAATGTTGTTTTCAGTATTTGCACGATTTGAATTATAGAATTTGAAAATAATTGTCGAGAACAAAATTCAGACTACCTACCAAATGCATATTCATTGAACAAGTATAATAACATAAAACATAATCTAAATTTTTCTACCGAACATGTTCTAAATTATTGAATAGAATTGAGTTTAAAGATGTTATCCCGACTCGACCCGGCCCAAATGCCCTATTTGTTATAAAAAAGAAAATAAAAAAAAACCATGATTATTTCTAAAGAGAAGGTACTTTACAAGATGGAAGATGGTATAAAATGATTTAAAAATCAAAAACTTTTTTTTATGATTGACCTCTTTTTTAAAAACTTGTTTGTTATTGACCTTTTTGGTATGTGAAATACCACTTTTACCTTCAATATTAAATGCCCTCTTCATTTGCATTACCTACGTTTCTTTTGTTTTTCTCTTCCAACAACAACAAAACGAAAATTCAAAGTCATTTAAAACTAAGGATGCTTTTACATTTTGCTTCCTTTATAAGTATGGTTAGAAAGAACACAAAAAATCCTAGGACAAGAATGACAAATTAGTTAAAATGGAGTTGTATCGACAAAGATACGAGAAAAATAAAATTATTGTTTGTGCAGAAAAGTATGCGATCGCTGACATCAGCATACGTGATTGCTTACATCAGCATACACGATCGTTGACATTAGTGTACGCAATTGTTTATATCAGCATACGTGATCACTCAGTTTTGGTTTTGCAATTTTGTTATGGTCATATCTTCGTCGATACAACTTAGTTTTTGCTAAATGACCACTCATTTTCATACGTTTTTTTTTGTGTTCTTTCCAACTATGCATGTAAACTGAATAAAAAGCTTAAATAATCTTCGACTTTATTACTCTAAAAGTAAATTTTATCTAAGTTTAAATGTTATAGTACTATCTATATCTATTATTATTTAGCATTTTGTTTAATTTACGAGCATAATAAAAAAAAAACACAAAAAAATATATGAAATCGAGTGATCATTTAGTTAAAACGGAATTGTATCGACAAAGATACGACAATAACAAAATTATTGTGCATGCAAAAAAGATGGACAATCGCTGACGTCGTGGTAGGCGATCATGTACATTATGGTGGACGATGTCCGATGTTATGGCGGATGTACACTTACATCATCAAGCGCCGTCGTTTTGCAATTTTCCTTATAAGATATCTTTCTCATAAAAACGTGGAATTTGGAGAGTGACTTGTTTTCATGAAAATCGCATATCTCAATTAGCTAAAAGAAAAACCCACTTGGCAGAGAGTGTGCCAAAGTATTATCACCTTACCCAACACTTGAAATGTACACTAATATTTACAAAACATTATCAAATCCGAAATTTGATTACAAAATCTTAAAACACAAAAAATGATATTTAAAAAATATTAAATTATAAATTTGATTCGATAAACTTTTGAGATTTTGTATCTATTTAATCCTTAAACTTTCAAAAGCGTCTAACTAATCTCTACTTTTTCAGTTTTATGTCTCATAATAAATGTGAACTTTTAAATTTTATATCATAGGTTTCTAACAAATTTAAATTTTTCCTAAAACTGATATTCAGTTGTCAATTTGAATTTTATGTCTAATGAACCACTTTGCTCGTGGTGGTAATCATAGAGTTTGTTTTGTTAATTCCTTTTCTTCCTTCTCCGAAGATTTATGTTAGGATTCTTCTACGGTTCCTGGTTCGTTTTTCTCTTCTTGTGAGGAGACTTGGTGTTCAGACCTTTCCTGATTTTAATGCATCGTTCTTTTATTTTATTTTATTTAAAAAACTCACTTCTATGTCGAATAGATGAATATATTTTTAAAGATTCAAAGAATCGAGTAGATGAATGAAGTTGTTAGTCTCCATAGTTTAGAGAAAATTAAAACTTAGTCCATATAATTCTAATACTACAATTTGGTCCTTATAGTTTGATAAATCTGATGAATCGTTTCTGTGATTTGATAAACCCCTTATAAAATGTCTAAGGTAGAGATATTTTGTAAAAAAATTATCAAACTATAAGTATAATATGTAACATTTAAACTGTAAATATTAATGCCTCGTTTAGTAACCTTTTTATTTTTGAAAATTAAGCCTATGAACATCACTTCTACCTCCAAATTTTTTCTTTTGTTATCTACTTTTCACCAATCGTTTAAAAAATCAAGCCAAATTTTGAGGGAAAAAAGTAGCTTTCAAAAAATTGTTTTTGTTTTTCGAATTTGGCTAAAAATTCAACTATTTTACTTAAGAAAAATGCAAATCATAGTAAGAAATGTGAATAAAATATGCTTAATTTTAAAAAGTAAAAATCAAATGGTTACTAGCCTAAACTCTTTAACTTACTTTTATTATAAATTTATATATATAATAGAAAAAAAGTCATATATATATATATCAAATGGTTGAGAAATCTTATGATCTTATAACATTTTTTTTTTCTTTTTTTAAAAAAATGGCATTATGAATTTTTAACTTAGAAAAAACAACGTAAAGAAAGAAAAGGGGGGAAACGGAAACGAAAACGAAAACAAAAAACAGAGGCTCTGTGAAGAGCGGATCTTCCGGCCAGGGAAGGAAGCGGGTGACAGAGAGAAGAGAAAGCAAAAGGGAAAAAAAAAAACAAATAAAAAATGGAAGAAGGGTTATGAAGTTGGTTATAGACAGTTTTAGTTTAGCAAAAACAACCTGTCTGAATTCGGCCAAATTTGGAAAATGGCCAAAAAAAGGAGGCGATGGAAGAGGGGAGAAACAGTGTGGGAAATGGGGATAGATAAAGGGGCTCGGGTTGTGGGATTTTTGGGCACTGCATTGGGGTTGAGGAATTTCTTCTTCTTTTATACTGGTCAAAGGGGAGCGGGAGGGCTCTCTTTCTGAATTTCGCCGGTGACCCAACTGGTTTCTCTCGCGCTCCCATTCTCCTGTTCGTCTCCCTGAATGCCTTAACCAGTGTTCAGGGTAATTTCTCTCTTTTACTTCCCTTACATTTTCATTTCCTGCTCAATCTGCATCAATCCCATCAATGATTTTTAGTTCTGACTTTGATTTTCTCTTTTTCGTCTTTGTATGGCTATTGGATGCTTAGATGGGAGAAGGGTTTGTTTGTTGTTCTGTTTCCCATGAATACCAGGAATGTTTAATGTATGGTTACTGGGTGCTTAGATGAGAGAATGGTTTGTTCTTCTGTTTGGCATGAATCCCAAGTATGATTAATGGTTATGACTTTGGTCTTCTCTTCTCCGATTTTGTATGGTTATTGGGTGTTTAGATGGGAGAAGGGTTTGTTTGTCTTTGTTGTTCTGTTTAGCATGAAACCCAGGAATGGTTAATAGTTATGGTTTTGATTTTGTCTTTTTGGTTTTTGTATGGTTATTGGGTTCTTAGATGGAAGAACAATTTGCTTTTTCTGTTTGGTTCTAGGAAAATGAGTGTATTTGACGGTTGGATTTTCAGGACCGGTGAAATGTAGATTTTGGAAGTTGTATTATGGTATTCATTATGTATCTCTTTTGAGTTTCTAGATGGAAGAACGGTTTATTTTCTGTTTGGTTCCTGGGAATATGTGGATGTCTGATGGATAATTGAGTATAGATTTTTGGAGTTACATTATAGTTTTGCTTTCAACTGTTTCATCTCTATTTGTACTGAGTTTCTGGATGAGAGAACATTAATTTTCTTTTTGATTGCATGGAAAATATGTGTAGCAAGCAATGAAATATGCAAGAAAAATGGGCAGAACAAGCAGTGTTAAGCGAATTTAGTTCAGTTTTCTTATTCTTTTTCTTTGATACTCGGATGTGAGGATTATTTGTGCCCAGTTTGAATCATGGACAATGTGTACAAGATGACCAAAATCTTTAAGTTATTTGAACAAGGCATGGATTTAGAGTTAGATTAGGATTTTCTTTTTCACATTTTCTTCATATGTCTTGAGAGTTTATAACAATAACTGATGATCATATGCATCCAATGGTGTCTTTTGTTGTTGTTGAGAAATGGGATATGAAAGATGAGTCTTGTAAGTGATATCCAAATATGAATGAGATTATTTCTTTTCTTTTGTTTTGGTTTCAGACCATTCTGGTGACTTTAGTTGCAAAGGGGCGTGGGATTAATAGGTTTGTTAATACTCAAGAATCTTTTTCTTGATTCTCATTACATGATTTTTAGATTTTCTGATTCTAACTTTTCTACAGGCTGTGATGGATTCCAGAAAATTGGGTGGAAGTCGGCATGCATTTGTAAATCATGCATGAAGTACATAGCTGCATCTGATATTTTACAATTTAATCTGACCTTAATGGGTAAGAAAATTAATAATTACCCACCTTATTGTTTCTTGCTGCCACGGTTCTTCAATTTTCTTGTTTTGATCGAATAAATATTGTTTTGTGGATTTGAACTTTATGCTAAGGTGTGAAGTCAAAAACATTTTCTGTTGATAATTAATTCTGCAAATGTCCAATTTCTGAGGGTTAAGTATCTGTAAATGTTGTTTGATGTTTGAGCATCTTCTGATTAACAAATATGGAGATTTATTTTATTAAATGTACATTGATATACCATGGTAATTTGTTGCATTGAAGCCCTCATAGAAATTTGTTTGAAAATGGTATGAATAGCATGGATATGAGAATTGGGAATTGGGTATTGGGAAAGCAGTAATGTATGACAGGAATAGATTCATATTATTATGTATTAGTTTCATTCAATGATTTCTAGAAGTACATTAAATAGATATACTTGCAATATTATACTTTTCTGCACACATTTATTCTTTTATTGGATTCTTGTCATTAGTAGTTGAATCTGAATGAACTTATTGGAAATGTGAAATGGACTGATTCGAGATTGTCACTTTTGATTGGGTGAGTGATGTTTCCAGGAAAGGCAGATCCTTAGGGAAAACCGTGAATTTTTTTCTTTCATTGGCATACAATTGTCATTTGGCTGTATGAAATTGTACACGATGGCAGTTGTAGTTGATCAACATCGTGAATTTAAGCCATTTTGCCGGTCTCAAAGATGTAGACTTCAATCTTATACCCATCTTGACTTCAGCAATTGCGAAATCGACCAAAACAATTTTGTCAACTCCTTGAGAGAAGCATTTGAAGTTGCTTGTATACATCGAAGCTTTTCAACACCCTGCCTATCTTTGGTAGAAGAAGTTGACTACAAGCCAAGAATTAAAATCATGGTTGGCCGTGGTACAAGGCTACATGGTGTCATACAAGAGGCTGCAAATGCTTTGGCATCCGGTGTTGATCCAGTACCGGTGTCAAGTGGGTTAGGTGGTGCATATATCTTGCGTAATGAAAGTGGGGTTAACATTGCTGTGGTAAAGCCTATTGATGAAGAGCCATTTGCCTGCAATAATCCTAAAGGATTTGTGGGTAGGTTGATGGGTCAACCTGGTTTGAAGCGTTCAGTTCGGATTGGTGAAACAGGTGTCCGTGAATTGGCAGCTTATCTGCTCGACTACGGTGGCTTTGTTGGTGTTCCTCCAACAGCTTTGGTGGAAATCTCTAATGTTGGATTCCATGTTAATAATAATTCATACGGGATTCCAGCTACTCCACACAAGATTGCATCACTCCAGAGTTATGTAGATCATGATTGTGATGCTGGAGAGCTCGGTCCCTCTAGTTTCTCTGTCGCTGCAGTTCATCGCATAGGGATTTTTGATATACGACTCTTAAATATTGATAGGCATGCAGGCAATTTACTTGTGAAGAAGAGACAAAGGCATGAAAATTGTGACGTTGGGGTAGTTGAGCTTGTGCCAATTGATCATGGACTTTGCCTTCCTGAGTGGCTCGATGATCCGTATTTTGAATGGCTTCACTGGCCTCAGGCCTCGGTTCCTTTCTCTGAGACTGAACTTGAGTACATTGCCAATCTTGATCCCTTCAAAGATGCAGAACTCTTAAGATCTGAGCTTCCTGCTATAAGGGAGGCCTCCATTAGAATCCTCATTCTGTGCACCATTTTTCTGAAAAAGGCTGCAGCTTTTGGGCTTTGTCTTGCTGACATTGGCGAAATGATGACACGGGAATTTGGCAGTGGAGAAGAAAACTTAAGTGCATTAGAGAACCTTTGTGCTCGAGCTATGGCCATTGTACCGATTATCATTTCAGGCGAGCACGACACCAAACAAGAAAACAGTGACCTGGAAATGTTTAAATTCGAAAATGAAAGCAGATATGATGGTCACAACAAAGAGGTTTCTGATCCTCAACTCCAAGAGACTTCTGAAATTCTCAAGCCTCCAAAAGTTCCTAAGCTCCCATGTCCTGATTATCCAACTGGATCAAAGACTACAACATTATCCAATATGGAAACTGATGAAAACATACACAATGATGACATCATCGACTGTAACTATATCGTTCCGAAAAGTAGTAACCATGGTAGCTTGATCAAGAGCAAGAGTTTCTCGGTGCAGAACCTTCACAGCGAGAGCGGCGCAATCATGTTTGGAAAAATGAGTAGGGACAATTGGGAGCTGTTCTTGGAAAGTTTTGAGAAGCTTTTACCTGAAGCACTCAACAAGACGAGATGCGTGGGCTCAAAGCTTCAGAGGATGGGAACTTCTTGCAAGTTCTGATTTCTTCTCTGGAGGAAATCGAATCATAGCGAAACAAGATGGAAGTGAAATGCAGTTTGCTCATCTTTGTAACTAGAGAAGAAGGAACTGTACATTATATTATTATGGTAAAAGGAGACCTTTCATAGAATAGATGACTATGACGTCGATGACGGTGATGGTGATGGTGATAGGGGCAGAAAGGGAAAAGTGAGTGGTGAGTTAGGCAGCCATCCTTTCCTTCGTGTAGCTTTTTAAAAATTTTCCTCATGTTTTCTTTTGATTGTAACACAAATCAAATGCCTGCATTGAAATTCTTTTTGTTGCAGGTTATGATGTGTCCTTAGAAAATATTCTTCAGCTCTTTCCCTCTTTTGTAATCCCATATTTCATTTACTTATATAAAAGTATATATGTATGTGTATGTGTACATTTTGTATTTACTCACTCTCTCTCATTTTTGTGATATTCTCATTTTTCTTCAACTAACTACTTTTTCTCTTTTTATTGCGATATAGTTCTAACTGATAAAGTTCAATTGACTTAAAATATTCGTATCACGAGTTGAGTTCTTCTTTTATTCTTGGTTGCCTTACATCCTCCCTCCCAAATTGACTATTTTAATTCTTCTTTGATTAACTTTTTCATTGAACTTGTAGTTTGTGAAAGCTTTTAACTTTGGAAGATTTTCACATTTTGTTTGGACTTGGAACTCTTCTTTAGCTCTCCCTTTGTATATTCTCCATTTTGATGAATGGATCACTAGTGGGTTGGGAGATGATGAAGGTGCCATGGATGTGACAGTCTAGTTGAGATATCCTGGTATGTCTATTGATCTCCAGTCTCTAGTTTTCTTGTTCCAAAAAAAAAAAAGAAAAAAGAAAAGATTTTCACATTTTGTGAACTTCAAAAGTTGGTGGGGTACTAGAATGTCACCATCTCTTTTATTTTTTTCCCCTTTTTGTGTAAATTTTATTTCTTACACTTGGATTATGTTTAGTGTATCAAAGTTTTTAATCTTTTTGTTTTGAGCTATTGACTTTATAGCTAAACATGTTCTTGTTGGTTGTATTTTGTTGAGTTTAAACATTTTTTTTGTTTACTCATTTGATTTTGTAGTAGAAATTATGGAATGGGCTAATCTTTCCACTTTCAGTTATTTTGAGGAATTCAAATGACTCTTGGTATTGGCCACTTGATCCCTTCTATACTTTCACGGTTCGTTCATTGATGGAGGATTTGATTTACTCAAAGAGCTCAACTACTACTAACAACTTTCATTCAATTCTTTGGAAGGATGACTATCCATTGAAAATTTAGGTCAGAATTTTTGTGGTCCAAAGAAGATCTTATGGCTTGCAATTATCAGAATTTGTTTTTGGACTCTTTGGTGTGAGCAAAATGGAAGAATTTTTAAGGTGGTTTCCTCAACTTTTGATAGTTTTTGGTATTTGATCATGTTCATATCTTTTGTGGGTGTAAATGTAAACACCCTTTATAATTTAAAGTGTTTCTTTTCCTTATTAGTTAAGAATGAAGATCTTTCTTGTAATCCACATAGGATTTTTTTTTTTAATTTTTAATTTTTAATTTTTTTTTTGTGAAAGGAAACTACATTCACTTCATTTATCAATGGAATTGATTATCTTTTTAAAAAAATTTTAGTCAAGTTTTGAGTTTTTCTTTGATTGAGTTTTTTGCTTAGTCTATCTTCTAGACATTTTTAGTACAATAGAGAGTAGGAGATTTGAACCATAACTCTGTCAGTTATATTGGTTGAAAGTTTCATATGTTTAATAAAGTTAATTAATAGACTACACTATTCTAGTTTGATTTCAATAAGTTATTAATATCATTATTGTTATCAAACAAGGGAAAAATAACAAATTAGGAAGAAGAAAAAGTAGAGAAGGAATGTATTTTATATTCTTTCAAAGGTCCCGGTAACTACTATTTATAGAGTTTACAAGATGGGAAAAGATAAAAAAGATATAAAGAAGATAATGATAAAGATATAAGATACTGAGAAGATAATGAAAAAGATATTTGGAGCTTACAAGATATGAAAAGATAAAAAATACAAAATACAAAGAAGATAATGATAAATATAAAAGATGCAGAGAAGATATTTGGAGATATGACATTTATATATAATTCAAATATTTTTAAAACTCCCATTATGTATCCATAGTAGATTATATTCCTCGTTAAAAAAATCTGACAAGATAAAAATCAAGTGAAGAAAAACTTAGAGAAGAAAAAAGGTACGATATTCATATATTTTAATAGCTGTCTCATTAAAAATTTTGCTAAGAACACTAGTGGGATAAAACTATAGTTGGAAAAAATAATGCAATATATTTATGCTCCCTTCAAGAAAACATCACTTGATATCTCTAAGTAGATGAATTTCTCCCTAAGTGCTGACTGTGGGTCTTGAACAATGAGGCCTTCCCTTTCATTGGCCTGAGATATTTTTGTTTGTGGTGGTAGAACCATAAATAGGTTGTTTATTAGAGAATCGTACCTACAGGGGTAAAACGATAATTTGACCCAGCGGTAGTTACGAACAATTTGTGAAGGGTTAACTTATTGATAGTTGGTGATATCCAAGAACACAGAAATATTCTACCGTGTAAAAAGTGCAACCGTGGATTTTTAGTGGAGTGACCCATAGTTAATGAATTTTGATTAGTTTAATTAATTAATCTCGAATAATTGGAGCATCTAACTGTAGGTCCATTAGGTCCCCTTGTTTGCTCACAAAGGATAAAATAAGGAATATTTAGTTTTGGAAGAATTTGATTTGTTCAAATTACATGGGATTTTAAGCTAATTATATATGATACAATTAATATATTGTATATAGATACAATATATTGTAAAATTGATTTAATGAGATTCAAAATTAAATAATATGAATGAGAGAATAATGATTTGAATAAGATTCAAATATTAAATAATGTGAATGAGATTCATATTATAACTATAGGTTAAATTTAATATGATGGGATTCATATTATAACTATAGGTTAAATTTAATATGATGAGATTCATATTAAAATTATAGGTTCGATTTAATATGAATGATATTCATATTAAAACTATAGTATATGAGAGGAAAAAACATTCGAATATGATTCAAATATAACATTAATTAAATATATGATGTTTAATTAATTAATATTTATTAAATTAAATTAAATTAAATTAAATTAAATATGATTTAATTTAATTAAAAATTAATTCCCCTACGGTACAGAGGAGTTAATGTGAGTCAATCGGAAGGGAGTTATCTCCCTCCTCATTGCAAAATACATAATGTTCTACATTGAAAAAAAAAGAAGAATGGTTCTTCTAAGTTCAACTCACACGTATTCTCTCAGCTCTCAATCTTTCATTACTCTCACTAAATTATATAGATAAAGAGTTTCTCTGTAAAGTGTTACTCTTCCTTTGTCTTCCAAGAACCAAAAAGGTTCCTACAAACATTTTCCTTGTTGAAGAATAGTAGGGAAATCTTGGTGGTGGTGTCCTATTGGAGACCCAAGAAGAGTTGTTGAGATCGTGATCACAACGAGGATTTGGAGAAGATTGAAGAATAGTCTTAAAATGACATCCCAGTTTTGATGTAATTTAAATTCAATTATTTTGTAATATTTGAGAATTATTTTGAAATTTTGATCCGAGATAAGTAATCTTACTACTGGAAGTGCCTATATGCCAGACGATATGTCACACCCCCTCCTAGATTACCCTCTTAATCCAGAAGAGAATGTGATGATAGCAGTTACCAATTCTTTTGTGGCACTTACTGTCTAACCTACATGTAAGAACAATTTAAGATACTCAAGCTCAATTAACACAACTAGGGTTAAGCACATAACATAATTACAGTATTAACAATACAGAGTTCAGTGGATCTCGGCAGTTATCCCTTATCCCTTACATGAATAACACATATACAAACATTTACAAATAGACACCTAAAACCTTTCTGAAAATTGGAATCCTTGAGTGGCAGAGCAACAATGCAGTTAGCCTTTGGGGAATTGACCACTACCTGAGGAAGAAAACATTTAAAACGAGTGAGCTACTAGCCCAGTGAGTAACTAATAATTCATAAACATCATGCTTTCAACTGGAAACTGCCAAGCAATCTCATACTTAAAAATTTTCAAACATAACACAACTTAAAACATAGCTTAACATGATCCCTAGTTGAGAGAGAGCCCTTTTGCTTAATCTCTCAACAATAAACCTTAGCCAAGCAATCTCATACTTAAAAATTTTCAAATATAACACAACTTAAAACATAGCTTAACGTGATCCCTAGTTGAGAGAGAGCCCTTTTGCTTAATCCCTCAACAATAAACCGTAGTTGGTGTGGAGTATGCTCAACACGACCAGCGTCAACTCTACGTACGTGCACGTGGTAATAACTAGTACCATCATACCTTAGGTATTACTACCCAGATACCTTCACAATGTCCTTCAGTATCGGTTTCTAGTATCATTATAAAACTCATACTTTGAACTAAAACATACTTTGAGTGCATAGGCAACATAAACCATATACTTAAAGATCTTTGCAATAAAGCATAAAACTTCCAATGCATGCTTCTTGTACAATAAGTATAAAAATACTTAAATCATGCTTAATAAGCTTCTTTAAACTAGCATGCGTTAATAGGCTTCATGAAATCTAGTCTGCTTGGAAACTATCTTTAAACATTCTTTTAAACGTAAATCATTTAAGTAAAGCATGTGTTACTAAAATATTGGAAAAACATTTAGTTTTGTCACTTATAGACTTGGGCGTTCCTCCTAGGGTTGATAAGCCTTTCCTATTGGCGTTAACCTTGTGGAAATTATAATCATGTTAAACCATTGCCTTTAATCCTTATGTGAGACCAATTCACTTAAATAAGCTTAACATTTAACCTAAAGCATCCCTTTCAAGCTCAATGCATACCTTTCTTATGCGTTCAACACTTAGAAGATCCTTGGTTGATACCACTAGTCTATGCGGCCAACAACCATCAGCTCATACACCAACACATGCCCTATGCATTCATCCAGCTCCACACCAACACACCTTCAGTGCAACCTTGCGCCTAGCGCTTCGCACAGCCCCGCTCGCCTTGCTGCACAGTCTATCGCCCACTCAGCACCCCTTACGCTTACGACTTCAACATGCGCCGCACGGTCCAACGCATCTCAGTGCATCCTTGCGCCCAACCTAGTGCTTCCCTTGTATGCAACTTAGCTCTTCGCGCACGCGATCACCAGCATCACCGTTTGGCCTTTTAAGCTGCTTGCTTACTCAACCTAAGCAGTGCCTGCTTATTCAAACCAAAATTCCAAATTCATCTTTGAGCTCGAATAAATTATTTTTCCGACTTTTCTTGGAAATTTTCCTTCTACAAACTTGTTTAAAAACATATTAACTTACTTACCTTAAAATTTGAATTTTTGAGTTCTTGGTTTGGCTGAAAACCTTGAAACTTCACCACTGGCCCAGATTCATTCGAGAGCCTGACCTTCTTCAGGATTTCTTCAGATTTCACCTCGAATTGCTTAGAGATTTCTTCTGGCAGCCCTAGAACTTCGAGTACACTCAGCCTTCATTCAAATGGCTCTAGAATCACTTCAATAACACCAGTAAATAGCTCAAACCGTGCTCTTAAACTAAAGCTTTCCCTTTTATACTAAACACTACATGTTTCTTATAACTTTTAGACTGCCAACTCAACCACTAAGTGGGATTAGTTCCCTTAATCTCGACACCTGGCCCACTAGAGTGGGTGATTAAGCTGTGATCACCATTTAACCAATGCAAGACTCACTAATCATCTCACCATCGTATGGCACACTCAATGCACAACCCTTGACCAACACATAGCTTCAATGCATCATGCGCTCATCGCTTGGTCTAGTGCCATTGCCCGACTTCCTTTGCCCGTGGCCTTTGCTTAACCATCACATAGCCTCAACCATGCGTCCAAGGGCTACTTATGTTGCCTCGCACAACCTACAGTTAGTACACACATTGATGTCTTTTGCACCCATCACCTAGGCCGATCATCATCGTATGGTTTTGCCTGTCCATGCAACTCATCCGGGTAATGCACGTTGCTTCACTTAACCAACGCACAGTGCAACCCATTGCCTAGACGTCCATACAATGCCACGTGCCTTTTTGTCCACTAACCTCTCAAGGCCTTGGTTGACGCATTGCCCATGCTAACGCATGGCGACAACTCATGACCAACACTTAGTCATTTCCTCCATGCGTTACGGTCATCATACGCTCATTGGCCTCCTAGGAGCATGGCTGGCGCACACTAGGTCACATCCTTCAAAGCATAGGTTATCAACGTATGGATCATTTAACTTCCATACTTAGCCAAATTTTCCTTACTAAGTGTCTCAATGCCAATGCTACCCGAGAGCCTTGTTTCACTATACTTAGAACTTTTCCTTCTTCTTTATCATCCTTGAGCTTTCCCTAAAAACATTACATTTACTTAATTTTAGTTAACACACTAACTATCATACTTAAGTAGGAAAAAATAGGGTTCAGGGTTACACGATAAATTTAAGATTAATTTTGAGGACTCTAAGACTGTTTGCATCGAGATGCATGAGGATAAATAAGTTGATCTTGATTATGTTTTGAAACATGTTACAAGTGCTAGCATGAACTAAGTTATTTTTGTTTTATGATTTCCTAGATGAAAATTGAGCATGATATGATGTATTTGCATATTTGTGGGGCTATGTTTTATGATGCACGTTATGTTTATGATAGTGATAGTTACCCCTACCCGTAATTAGACACTCACTGGAGGTAGTGATCTCCTTAAGGATTTCACTAGAGGTTTTTTTTTCCTTCGGGATTCACCAGAGCTTTGTGTTTCCTTTGGGATCCACCAGAGGTGTGTGGGTATACCTAATCTATGGTAGAGTGGGTTCAACTAACCACTTGTTAGCCATCCCATGGAAAGTAGAGGTTTATGCACGTCCCACTAGAGAGTGACACATAGAGGACATAGATGCTTAGCATGACCCCGATAGTGGGGTTACTTACTAAGTATTTTATACTCATTATTTCTCACGTTTATTTTCAGGTAAGGGTAAGAACATGTCGAGAAATGACAAGCAAAATCCGTGATCGAGCCACTGGGACCAGTCATATGTTTTCGATCATGTTTTCAGGATTTTATGTTTTAAAATTTTTAGTTTGATGTTTGAACTTGAAGTTTTGGTATTTGTGCTTTAGACTTTTTAAAAGAATTTTCTAGTTTTGTTTTATGGTTTTAAGGGTACCCTACTAAATGAATTTCAGTTATTTAGTTTTAATAAAGTTAATTATTTTATGCTATTTTTTTGGATTTTACTAAGTCATGAAAAGATGTCAATTTGAATTGTATGCATGCATGTCAATAGTAACAACCTAGTTTAAGTCAATATTGGAGGAATGGAGAAAATGTGTAGAAAACTCAAGTCTAATACATAAATGAATGTTGTTTGACACCAAACAAGATCTAGAAATGGTCGTAAAAAAATATTGTGTAATACAACACTATCAAATTTTTGTGGTAGAATCGAACTAAGATATTTGGTATGTGCAATAAAAGCAGTGGAATGAGGGTTACAGTTGGTTTCTTTGTGCTTGTTGACATAAAACTCCATAGGTTGTTTGAAATTACCGAACTTGAAGGGAAACACTCATATTTGTACTCAACTTGATTCTAACTTCATAGTAGTGAAATTGAAAATATGGTTCGAGTTAATCCTGGTGTTCCTATAGCTTTACTACAAGAAACAATTAAAAAGGAATATGGATATTTTGTTAAAGATGTATGTGGCAAGTGAAGAGGAAAGCATCAATTAAAGTTTTTGGTGATTAGGAGAAATCGTTATGTAGAGCTTTCATATTGGTTGAGTGTTGTTGTGCATTGCAATCTCAGAACACGAGTGGCATGACATTTTATTTCGTCTGATGTGCTAGCTAAGACTAATTTTGGTATAAGGTCTAGTTATTTGATCCCAAAATTGAAGGCTTTTGTTGTAGGTGATTCAAATAGATGGAACCCATCTTTATGGCAAGTATAAATGAAAATTGTTAATATCCTCATCTATTGACTCAAATGAGCATATATTTCCACTTGCTTTTGCTAATGTTGAGGAAGAAAATACGTCTAGTTTATCATGGTTTCTATCTATGTTGTGAGAACATGTTGCCCAACGAGATGATATTTGCTTAACTTCTAATAGATATGAAGGCATCCTAGTTTCAGCTAACAATGAGGAAACTGAAACACACCTAAAATGTGTGTTATTTGCTTTTGATTTAGGATCCTTTTTACATGATTCTTGGTAGATTTGATGGTGTTTGTTAGTGATTTTAGGGTTATTTTTTGTAACACCCAGAACATTTTTTTAGTAATAATATAATTTCAGTTACTTTATTATTTGGAATTTCAGTAATTGTTATTAGTTGGAGGGCATTTTTGGAATTTTGGACTTCAAATATAAGTGCGGGAATTTAATTGTTGGCATGAAATTATTCAAATTGGAAATTAATGGCAGGAATTAATTTTCTTTTGAAACGGAAAAGAATTTAATAGTATAAAACGGAAAGAAATTAAATGTAATTATATTTATTTTCTTTTTTGTTTTATTATTATTATTATTTTTTTTTTTATAAAAAGTCAAACCCCACCCTCCTTTTCTTCCTCACGTTCGTGAGCCCGTTCGACACTGCCCAAAGTCGCCGCATTAGTTTCTTCTTCATGACCTCCGTCCACCACTGCTCAAGCATCGTTGACTTTTGCCATCACTGGATCTATTGATTTGGGTAAGATTTCTGCCATTTGGGTTTGTTTTCGGTTGATTCTTGAATACTCATTTACTTTTGGCATCAATTGGTTGATACCCATTGTGTTTCAACTTTGGATTCAAGTTTGTGAAGGTACTGAGATGTTGTTCAGTGAAGTTGGAGTTTGTTTTAGCGAGTTTTGGTAAGTTTTATGCTTTGATTATCCTCTTGTAGATTAATTTTGGTTGTTGAGAAATTTTGGTAAAGTCATTTGGAAGTGATTTTTTTGATGAAGCTACATATGAATAATTTATTTGAGACATTGGTAGTGAAGTATGAATTTGATTCAAGCTTTAATCATGTAAGCCTAATTTCAAATTATGATTAGGGGGTTGATTCAAGAATTTCATTCAAGATGAAGAAGAGTTTGGTTTGCTAATTAGTTGGGTTTAAAATTGAAGGTTTGGAAGGTGAATTCGAATTGGACCACATCTTAGGTAAGGTATCTGGAAATATTTTGTAATATTTGGGTGTTTGGAATTTGGCCTTAACTATTAATTTTAAAGCTTGGTTTATGTTTAGGCTTGATTAAGGATTCAAGAATTTCACAAATATTCAATTGCCTTTTTGGTTCAACCTAATATCAAGGTAAGTAATCTTACTATTGGAACTGCCCACGGGCCATGCATTAGATGTATGCTAGCATGATAAATGAATGTTATGGCAGAATGACAGCATGATAGATTGATAGTATAACATGATCAAAGTATGTTCTGTTACGAGATCCAAATTATTTATTTATGCACATAGACACTTGAATGCTAGTATGAGATGGTATGTGCTTCCATGGTTGTATTTGATCTGATGATGTTGAGGTATACATGTATGTTGTAGATCCATGAGATATATGTGTATGTTGTAGAGCCATGATGTTGAGGTTTATATGTATGTCATAGATTCATACAGTGATGATTATGATGTTGAGACTGTAAAAATGTCCTTACTTATTAGTTAGATGCCCATTGGATTTTGTGTTTGCTTCGGGATTCACCAGTTTGCGTCTCCTTCAGGATTTACCAGTTTGTGTCTCCTTCGGGATTCACCAGTTTGTGTCTCCTTCGGGATTCACCAGTTTGTGTTTCCTTTGGGATTCACCAGAGGTAGTGGGTATACTTAACTATAGTAGGATAAGACTCAATCTTCTTTTTGTTTCATGTACATATGTGTCCCATGAGGACTAGAGCAGTTTATATATTTCACCAGAGGTGGGTATCTAGAGGACATAGATGCCCAGCCTGACCCCAGTAGTGGGGTTACTTATTGAGTATTTTATACTCATTCTTTCTCATGTTGTTGTTTCAGGTAAGGGTAGAGATGCATCGACGATGGACAAGCGAAATTCATGATCGAGTCACTAGGACTAGTTTTTACGCTTCCGCTCATGAGATTTAAAGTTCTTTTCATGTTTCTCTTAATTTTTAGTTTTGATGTTTAAAACTTACTTTTAAGAATCGTTTTTCAGAATTATTTATTATCCTTTATGATTTATGGGTACCCAACTATTGATTTAATATTTGAATTTAATGAAAGTCTTTTGAACTTACCTTATTTATTTCGCCATAACCGAGTGTCGTTTTGAGTTTCATGCATACATGTATTTAGAAACGACCTAACTTAAGTCCTAGGAGGTCGGGTCGTTACAGTTGGTATCAGAGCCCATGTTTTGGGTTCTGTAGAATGACTTACTACGTAAGTCTAGATAGTCCCTGTGGCCTAGTAACGGATCCCTCGTCATCGCCAGGTACATCTTATCAATTACAAGTTTTATGATATTTGTGCATTAAAATATTTGTTTAGCTTAAATGCTCCGTTATGTTCTAATGCTAGGTTAGTGACTTGTTAAAAGTTATTATAAGAGGATTATCAAGTACGACACTACAAAAGGAGAAAAATAAAATAGAGTAAATTATGAGGTCACTTGGCACTAGTTTATCTCATGGAAATTATGTTAGAAACGAAAAAATATACTTCAGTTCAACAATGTTAAAGGTTGATGAAACTATGTAGATTTATGACAATTTAGGAATGAAGGTATTTAAATGTTTAAGCCAAAGAATAAAATTTTCGAGACAAGAATTGATCAAGGACTAGTGTTATGTTTTGTGTTGGATAGTACAATCAGTGGTAGTATAAATACATAGGCCAGTGCTCAAGTATAAGGTTAAAAGATATTTTATGAATAAGGAGGAAAAGAAAAAGAGTCTATTGATTTATTAAAGGTTTTGAGATATTAAAAACCCAACATTTCGAGAAGAATTTTAGAAAGGATTCATAAGTCATAATCATTTGGGTAATACTAGGACTTGATGAACTAGGTAAAGTATGTGTAATGATATAAAGAATTCTTTTGGAATATCTAGCTAGATAAATGTCATTAAAGGAAGCTAAAATAGTTGGACATGACCTTGAACTTAAAGGGGTTAAAGCAAGGTGTTATTTGTTTAGGTTGAAGGATTATTTTAGTATACCTAGACTAAACCCAGAGCCTTATTGTGTTGAGGAGATCCAAATTAGATAGATTTGAAGAAACAAAAAGCTTTTGGAGTTTAAACGTATGCAAATTGGCAAAGAGGAATTCTACAAGATGGAAATTCTTAGTGAGAGAGATAAGATTTATGGAGGAGTTAAGTAAAATATAATTTAGTAAAGAGATTATGTTCCACATGGAAAGTGGAAAAAAAAAGGGGGATCTGTCTTGAATTTAGTGGTTTTATCAGAGATAAGTGTGAATGAGAGAAAAGTATCCAAGAAAGTTTACTCTTTTGGAAAGAGAAAGAAATTTAATGTGTTCGAAACTCCTAGTTAAATATGGTTTGAAGGCTTGATAAGAAGGGTTACAAGGTATTTGTTTTGGTGTAAAAGAAGAATACCTCATTATCATGTGGAACTTTAGGACAATATGTGTTAGATGGAAAGATAGCTTGTGTAGGTGACTGGTATGGAACTTTGTTTTAACACAAGAATCTGTTACCGAAATAGAAGGTTGAGAAGGGATAAGTTAAAATGGAGTTACTAGTAACAGTAGATGTTCGAGAACTATTGATATGGTATGTTGAGGCTTCATTAGTTAAGACGTAAGACATTGAGGGCATTGTAAGATTTAAGGGATTTTGATTTTATGTGCAAGTGTTGGAAACATGAACTAGCAAGACCATCAATTTGATTGAGAAAAGAAAATAATCCAACTCGAGGTAGACAATAATGGTATATGCACAAAAGTAAGTAAGTTGGATCTTCCAATATAACCATTGGTATAAGGGATAGACTTGGCAATAAGGTTAAGTTGACAGTAAGAAGTTACTAAAAGTGGGTTTGGAGCATTACAAGATAGTATGTATTCTCTTGCATGGGCAATGAGTTAACTAGCTTTAGAGAGTACGAGTAATCCAAGCTAGGACTTATTAATCAAGAATGTTTTATCGTTAAAAAAAATGACTTCAAGGATCAATTACGGTTATTACGAGGTTATGAAAATGTGTTATCAATTGACTTATACTTTAGCATCTAGGGATTTTAAAACCTCATTTTCAGAGGGAATTATAGACTCATATGCAACAGAGTCTAAGTAATGATATGTGATTGTTTTAAGGCTAAAGGATAATATGAGGATTGGCTCAAGCAAGGTTTATAGCCCCTGATAATATAGAGCCTCATGATGAGTTTCTCATGAATGTGAGACTTAATTAGACAGATTTATTCTCAGACAAGTAGACCCTAAGAAAGACATCACAGTCGGCGCTTCTAGAGTAGAAACAGTTTTCAGTTGACCAGATTTGTTCTGGTACGTATCTTCATATGACGCATTATATACTACACATATGAAGTTTTCCCTGTGATAGAATGGTAAACTCAAATATATATTTTTAGTGGGGTAAGACTTTCTTAAGCTCATGACAGTTTTCATAGTTCTCAGCTTGAACGTGTTAAAGTATTGTTGATTTTCAGAATCTTAAGTTTCATAGTTATATATGGAAGGGGTTGTCATATCTCTTTTGTTACTAGTTTTAGCCATGTCAAACAATGACCCTCGTTTTGCATCTAGTTTTTTTTGAAGGGTCTCCAGTTAGCATTGGGTACTCGATTGGATTTTGGTACAATTTTTCACCCATAGACTGATGGTCAAATAGAACGTCTGAACCAGATATTGGAAGCTATGTCGTGCGCTTGTGCACTAAAGTTTTCAGGGAGTTAGGACTCTCACCTACATTTAATGGAATTCACATATAATAATAGCTATCAGACTGCCACTGGCACATTGCCATTTGAGGCCCTATATGGAAAGAGTTACAAGTCTTCAGTATGCAGGGGTGAGATTGGTGAGAGGAAGTTGTTAGGACCTGAATTGGTGCAGACCGCAAATGAGGCAATACAGAAGATCAGGGCTCGTATGCAACCAACTCAGAGCAGATAGAAAAGCTATGTCGATGTAAGACGTAAGGACCTGGAATTTGAGACTGGTGTGAAAGTGTTCTTAAAAGTGGCACCCATGAAAGGTATTCTGAGGTTTGGCAGGAAGGGAAAGTTGAGTCCGAGATTCATTGGATCTTTCGAGGTCCTAGAATGAGTTGGCCCCGTAGCTTACCATTTGGCATTGCCCCCAGCACTGTCTTCAGTTTATAATGTCTTCCATGTTTTGATGCTAAGGAAGTATGTGACAGACGCGTCCCATGTAGTTGACTTTGAGCCATTGCAGTTGAATGATAACTTGAGCTATGAGGAGAAGCCTGTAGAATTTCTCGCCAAAGAGGTAAAGATGTTGCACTGCAGGGAAATTGCTTTTGTGAAAGTTCTGTGGCAGAATCACCAGTTTAAGGAGGCTACCTGGGAGCGAGAGGATGAGATGATGGCCCAATACCCAGAGCTTTTTCAAGAATGAACTTTCGAGGACGAAAGTTCTTTGAGGAGGGAAGAATGTAACACCCTGCACATTTTTTTTAGAAATAATGTAATTTCAGTAACTTTATTATTTGGAATTTTAGTAATTGTTATTAGTTGGAGGGCATTTTTGGAATTTTAGACTTCAAGTGTAAGTATAGGAATTTAATTGTTGGCGTTATTCAAATTGGAAATTATGGCAGAAATTAATTTTCTTTTGAAACAGAAAGAAATTTAATAGTATAAAACGGAAAGGAATTAAATGTAATTATATTTATTTCCTTTTTTGTTTTATTATTATTATTATTATTATTATTTTTTAATAAAAAGTCAAATCCCACATCCACCACTGCCTAAAGCCGCTGCGTCAATTTCTTCTTCATGACCTACATCCACCACTGCTCAAGCGTCGTTTACTTTTGCCATCACTGGATCTATCGATTTGGGTAAGATTTCTGCCGTTTGGGTTTGTTTTCGATTGATTCTTGAATACTCATTTACTTTTGGCATCAATTGGTTGATACCCATTGTGTTTCAACTTTGGATTCAAGTTTGTGAAGGTATTGAAGTGTTGTTCAGTGAAGTTGGAGTTTGTTTTAACGAGATTTGGTAAGTTGTATGCTTTGATTACCCTCTTGTAGATTAATCTTGGTGGTTGAGAAATTTTGGTAAAGTCATTTGGAAGTGATTTTTTTGACGAAGCTACATATGGATAATTTATTTGAGACATTGGTAGTGAAATATGTATTTGATTCAAGCTTTAATCATGTAAGCCTAATTTCAAATTATGATTCGGGGGTTAATTCAAGAATTTCATTCAAGATGAAGAAGAGTTTGGTTTGTTAATTATTTGGGCTTAAAATTAGGGGTTTAGAAGGTAAATTCGAATTGGACCACACCTTAGGTAAGGTTATCTGAAAATATTTTGTAATATTTGGGTGTTTGGAATTTGGCCTTAACTATTAATTTTAAAGCTTGGCTTATGGTTAGGCTTGATTAAGGATTCAAAAATTTCACAAAGATTTAATTGCTTTTTTGGTTCGACCTAATATTAAGGTAAGTAATCTTACTACTGGAACTGCCCACGGGCCAGGCATTAGATGTATGCTAGCATGATAAATGAATGTTATGGCAGAATGACAACATGATAGATTGATAGTATAACATGATCAAAGTATATTATGTTATGAGATCCGAATTATTTATTTATGCACATATACATTTGAATGCTAGTATGAGATGGTATGTGCTTCCATGGTTGTATTTGATATGATGATGTTGAGGTATACATGTATGTTGTAGAACCATGATGTTGAGGTATATGTGTATGTTGTCGAGCCATGATGTTGAGGTTTATATGTATGTCATAAATTCGTTCAGTGATGATTATGATGTTGAGACTGTACAAATGTCCTTACTGATTAGCTAGATGCCCATTAGATTTTGTGTTTCCTTCAGGATTCACTAGTTTGTGTTTGCTTCGGGATTCACCAGTTTGTGTCTCCTTCGGGATTCACCAGTTTGTGTCTCCTTCGAGATTCACTAGTTTGTGTCTCCTTCGGGATTCACCAGAGGTAGTGGGCATACTTAACTATAGTAGGATAGGACTCAATCTTCTTCTTGTTTCATGTGCATATGTGACCCACAACAGATCATCTAACATGCAACTCAGAATTACCCATAGACAATCATAGTTATCAGCATAATCATAGAATTTCTCACAATAACGCACACATCATAACATATTTCTTACTAAAAAATCGAACAAATTTTACTTCAAATTCCAGCCACTCAACCTTTCAACTTTATTAACATGCATAATTCATATATTCCAAATTAAACGCATAGTAGGATCAAACCACACAAAGACATAGAAGAATGAAGTACTTCTTCTACCCCAAACTTAAAAACTAGTATTGTCCTCAGTGCAATAACAAAAACTAAAGCACAGAAGGAGTGAACGGTTATGGCTTGGAAAATGTGGTGAAATACACGTGTCAGGTCCGAGAACAAGGGTTTAGTGTAAAACGATTACCTTTAAAGACAGTACTTGAGGCACAAAAGTAATTACTTGTCATAATGGCTATCTACCTAATAAATAAAAAACAAAAACAATTAAAAAGCTTGGGTTGCCTCACAAGAAGAGCTAAGTTTCATGTCCATTAGCCAGATGGGGCTCATAAGTCAAGCGGGATCCCAAGATGGTTTCACTACTCCCTACATCAAACCACTTGGAATCAACAATTCACGCCCACACTGGCACTTACATAAATAATTAACAGTATTAAAATTACCAGTAGTCGCATCTTTCAACTTAAAACCATCATACAAACAAAAACCAAAATCAAACCATCATACAAACAAAAACCAAAATCAACATATATAAGATCATTTTTTTATCAGCTTAGTTTTCTTAGAAAGGAAATTATTCAAAGAAGCTTTTCTAGGAAGGACAGGGGAGATATACATATCATCACTGAAAGAATTGAATTCTCGAAGCAAAAGTGTATAATCACCTCGTGTCTTAAAATTTCATTTTTACAGAATAAATAAAACAGAGGACAGAAACAAGATAAACGTAAAAGTCCCTAAGAATGTTTTTTTTACATATAATTCAGAGAGGACAAAAGGAAAATTAAATACTAATCCTTGAAGAACCAATTCTTCACATTTCCTTTTCGATGAGACTACAAATGTATCTCCTCCGCTTCCCACGAACTTAGCAACACAACAAGATCTCGAACACCACAATGAGGACATCATCACAATGTTACCTTGTTATTCTCAAGATGAGAATCAAGGAGGAAGAGTTCTTCTTGAGAGAATTTTGCAGAGGAAGGAGATCAAGGTTGAGAAGAAGAGTCTGCAGAATTTTCCATGTTGAAGTGAGATCTCCTAACCACTCCTCTGCCCCTTTTTTATTTTTTATTTTTGAGAGAATTGTGTGAGGGAGTTATCAAAATAAATCCCATGGAATTGACTTTTTGGCATTCAATATTTCAAATTTAATTTAATTATATTATGCTAATATAATTAAATACAACCTTATATTATGCTAATATAATTAAATACAACCTTATATTATATCTCATATAATATATAACCTATAGTTTATTATATCATATATAATATAACCTATAGTTTATTTTCTCTCACATAACCTATAAAATTAATATGAATCAATTCACATTAATTTTAACCTATAGTTTATATGTGAATCATATTTAAATCATATTCAAATATTTACATCTCTCAATAAACTTTGTATTATGATGTATCAACATACATTATATTAATTGTATCACATAAAATAAAATTATCTTTAATTAATTTAAACAATTCAAATTAATCCAAAATTAATTTGATTCTCATTAATCCTTATTGAGCTAACAAGGGGACCTTATAGACATACAGATTGAAGCTTAAATGATACGAGATTAATTCATTAAAATTTTTAATTAAATTAATCCCCATTCATTAACTTGTAGTCACTCTATTAAAGATCGACAACTACACTCTTAGCATTATAGATATATTTGTGTCAATTAGATATAACCAATCAACAGTGCGCTGACCCTTCACAAATTGCTCACAATTACAAGTGAGTCAAAATTACTGTTTTATCCTTATAGTTTCATCAAATTCCTTAAGTACCACTGATCCGTCTAATGGAAAATTAGTCATAGTCCAGCTATAACTGAATCTTCTCGGGCTAGGAGAGGATGTGGCGCCACATGGTTCAAGACCTGAAATCAGTCCTTAAAGGAGCAATTTATCTACTTACTTTAACAACGGGAAGGAGTGAGTTCCTTCTTATGTAGCTGTGATCCCAGCTCCCCAATCAGAAAAATCCTCAAAATGATAGGCATATTGAGTCGACGAATCTGGCTGCTCAGGTTCGCCCTCATAGGCAGGAGTTCACAACTCACTCAGGATTAAAGTCAAGTCACTTATTGTCATCCTGGTAAAATGTAAGTCTCTTTTAGTAATGATGTTATAAATTGAGGCTAATTATTTCGTGGTTCGGTCTTATAAAAACTTTTTGTATAGGATACCTCCATTTATATGTCTTCACATGAATGAATAGGATCAAATCATTTGTAATACTTTACAATAATTATAAAGTGGGCCGTCTCCATAGTGTCACTAGGATAAGGTACCTAACATATTCCATATACTATAGACTGTCAGGTTATTACATAACATGATCCACTTATATGTCACCACATACATGTTTATGCTACATCGAATAACCTTTGATCTTAGTTTATTGGTTTGAGTCAATGAAACTAAATGTCAAATAAAATAACACTTATTTTATTAAATAAATAATCAGTTTGTACAAATAAAGTTTACAAATTACAAGACCACGAGATTTAGGGCATTAACCCCGAAAATCTCCCACTTATCCTAAAGCTTGTGGGGTGTACCAATACAAAGTATAGAAGCTAAGTACAGTACACAAAACAATAAACTAGGGCATATACTATGCGCCCAATAAAAATCTTCTACTTGCCCTTAATTAGATGATACATGCCTCGTAGACCCAGACTCTCCAGGTAACCCTTAAATACTTTAGCTGTGAGAGCCTTTGTAAATAAATTAGCAACATTGTGCTCCAAATTGATCTTCGTGATGATCACATCCTCTCAATGCACATTCTCTCAGATAAAATGATATTTGCACTCTGTATGCTTCCCACGTTTATGGCTTTTAGGCTCTTTGGAATTTTCCAGTACAAATACTATCACAATAAAGGGTGACAGGCTTTGATATATCCGAAACAACTTCCAGATAAGTCAAGAACTTCCTAAGCCATACAACCTCCTTGGTAACTTTACAAGCCGCTACATACTCTGCCTCCGTGGTTGAGTCGGCTATGAAACCTTGCTTTGTGCTTTTCTAGACCATAGCTTCTTCGTTAAGAGTGAACACTAATCCTGAAGTGCATTTCCTAGAATCCTTACCAGTCTAAAAATTAGAGTCAGTATATTATATAAGGATCACATCCTTAGACCCATACATAAGCTAATAGTCTCTCGTTCTCTGAAGATACTCGAGGATGGTTTTAATGGTTGTCCAGTGATCTAATCCTAAATTAGACTAATATCTATTGATTATCCCTAATGCATAGAAAATATCATATTTAGTACATAACATTACATACATTAAGCTACCAACAGTCGATTGAATAGGGGACCCCTCTCATTTTCTTAACCTCTTGAGGTGTCTCAAGACATTGTTCCATAGACAAGACCATTCCATGTCTAAAAGGTAATAAACACTTCTTGAAATTTTGCATCGAATATTTGACAAGCATCTTGTCAATGTACGATGCTTGAGACAAGGCTAGCATTTTATTCTTATAATCCTTAAAGATCTAGATCCCTAAACAAAATGCTCCTCTCCTAAATCTTCTAATTGGATCGCTAATGACAGTTTAACATCAATCATTAGACCTACATCATTCCCGATGAGTAGGATATCATCCACGTACAACACTAAGAAAACTATTAAACTGTTGATGATTTTCTTGTAGACACAAGGCACATCAACATTCTGATAAAAACTATAAGATTTGATCACAATATCAAACCTCATATTCCAAGAACGAGATGCTTGCTTCAGTCCATAAATGGACTGATTAAGCTTGCAAATCATTTGCTCTTGACCTTGGGAGATGAATTTCTCTAATTGTTGCATAAAGATGGCCTTCTTAGGATTACAATTCAAAAAGGCAGTCTTGACATCCATTTACTAAATCCCATAGTCATAATATGCGACAATGGATAGGAGTATCTGGATAGACTTTAACATGGCAACAAGTGAGAAAGTTTCTTCATAGTTCAGTTCCTCAACCTGGATATAACTCTTTGCCACTAGTCTAGCTTTAAAGGTTTGCACCTTACCATCTGCACCCATTTCTCCCTTATAGATCCACTTACACCTAAAGGTTTGACTCAATCAGGTTGATCTACAAGATCCCAGAATGAATTGAAGTACATTGACCCCATTTCGATATTCATAGTTTTGACCCATTCATCTTTGTCCACATCTTCCATTGCCTGTTTATTGAACAATGGATCCTCAATGTCGCCATCAGACATGACGATCAGGGATTCTATTGAACCCATATAATGAATAGGTGGGTTTACAATCCTTTCACTACGTCGAGGTTCCCTCTGTAAGAATAAATGACGTGCATGCGGAAGCAATTTAGATCTTAAGCATTATAAATTTCATTAATTTTAAAGATAAAACATGCATGCAAATAACTTTGAAATTAGGGTTTGAGTTATAACATTTGTAGCTCCAAATTGACGACCAATTTCGCTACAATCTTCTCACGAATCGATTGTGAACCACCACGAGTGCCTTCTCGACTATTCTCTAGCATTAGAACAAGATGGTGGGATCTAGAAGTGACTAAATTAGGGATGAATTTAGAATATAAATTGAGAGAGAATTGAGGACTTAAATTCTAAAACTTTTTTAGAATCTTTATGTTGCCAAGAAGAATTTATTTTTCAACTAACTTGAAAATCACCAAAATGGCCAAGAACTTTAATCTTTACTAAAGCATCCTATTTATAGAGTAATTACATGAAATTCATGCAAATTGAGTTAACCAAATTTTGATACTTCAAAATGCACTCAATTTAGTAGAATAAGTGGCATTTTGTAGAATCAACACTTTGCCAAATGAATTACTCACCAGTTCACTAAAAGTTAGATTTTTCAACTAAAAATCATTATTGGACCTTTCCACTAAGTGAAGTCAACATTTTGACTTTTGACTATTTTGAAGTCAACATTTGACTTTAGTCAAATTTTAATTCAAAACTAATTTTGGAACTTCTCACTTAGTGAAGTCAGCTTTTGACCTTTGACCTTCAAAGCTTGGTGAGTCAACATTTGACTTTGGCCAACTTTGATTAATTCCAATTCAAAATTAATTCAAATAATTAATTTTAAATCAAACTAATACTAAATACTTCATTAAAAAATTTAATTAATTTAATTTAATATTCAATTATTAAATCAAACACCAATCTCGATGAATTCTTATTAATAGTTTTGATATTTAAATCTTATTTAAATATCTCAAACTGTCTCTAATTGAATGATACGCCGTCAAATATATCATATATTTTTAACGCTTATTCCCTAATTCGAATATGAACACTTCAAACTCACTCATAACACTGTTCTAAGGTTTAGTTCGATATGAGCTAACAGGGGGACCTAATGGACCTACAGATCATGAGCTCCAATTAAATGGCTAAACTCTTTTAACTGAATTAACAACATTCGTTAACTACCGGGACACTTCACTAAAGCCCAGTAGCTGTACTCTCCTCTCTGTAGATATATTTTTGTCCACTTGATTTAACCATGATCAGTAAGTCGATCCTTCACAAGTTGTTCGTATTTACAGTTGGGTCAAAATTATAGTTTTACCCCTATAATACATCTTGCTTCTTAAGTTTTCAATGATCCACTATTGAACAATTGGTTTATGGTCTTACCAATAAAGCGAGTCCCTCTTAGTCATAGAGAAGGCGGGGCCCCTTGTTGAAGACTAGAAGTCAGTACCTAAGAGAAATTGGGTAGGAGTGAATTTTATCTTGCAGGAATAAGTCCCCAGCTATTTACCCAGTCTTACCCCTAAAATGGGAGGCTTATATAGCGGCGATGTTAAGCTGCTCTCACCCATGCAGATTAAAGGATAATCCCTAATAAACAGGAGTTCATAGTTAGCTTAGGATTAAGATCGAGTTACCTTAGGTCATCGAAATGAAACAGTTAGTTTTAACAATGCGTTATAAAGAAAAGTGACTACTTCATGGCTCATTCTCATGCAAACATCTTTTGCATAGATGTCCCCACCCGCATGTCTCTACATGAACGATACAGGATGACATCATTTGTTTTAAATACAAAGTGGGCCGCATCCATAGTGTTTCCATGATTATGTACTCAGCCCTATCCCTATACTTATAAACCATTTTGGCTATTACTCAAACTCGATCCACTTTTATGTCTTCACATAAAGTTCAAGTATTCATGCTATAGCCAGAGTTTCGTTAGTTTATTGGATTTAGGCTTTAACAAGTGCAATTTACATATTTGATAACAACTTCACTGATATACCTCAATAACATCTTTATTGCAAAATAGAATATGTTTAATGTTTACAAACTACGTGTTTTAGGACATACAACCCAACACCCTCAATGATTGAGGTGGATGTATTTGACTAGATGAACCTACATCTATTGGGATTGATGCCCTAAAGTCTCGTGTCTTGTAGTTTGTAAACAGTATGTACGAACGCTTGTGTTGTATAATATATGATATTTACTTCACATCTAGTTTTTTACTCGGTTATTTGTTTTATTTGCTTTACCACAAACCAATAAGCATAAAATCCCTAGTTATTTGTTTGTGAATCAAGCATGTATGTGGTGACATACAAGTGGATCATGTCTTGAGTGATAACCAAAATGGTCTGTAGTATATGGATATAGGAGGGAAACCTTACCCTGGTAACACTACGGATGTGACCCGCTTTGTGGAATGGTCACAAGTGTTGTGACTTGTCACAGATGGTCTGATCCTGATTATTCGTGTTAGGGACATGCGATCGGGGGTGTCCTATACGAAGAGTTTGTATAAAACCTGACCACGAAGTGTTAACATCTCTTTATATAACACCATTTATGATAAAAACTTCACTTCACTAGGATGACGATAGGTAACATGACCTCAATCCTGAGTGAGTTGGGAACTTCTGCCATTGAGGGCGGTTCTTTGATTTGTATGTGTGCGAGTGGCTAGTTCGCCGATTCAAACCTACCATTTTTGGGATTCCTCTAATTTGGGAGTCGGGAACTCAACTACACAAGATGGAATTTACTCCTTCCCCGAGGCAGGGGTAAGTAGATAGATAGCTCTCTTAAGGGCTGATTCCGGGGCTTGAACGATGTGGTGCCACACACCTTCTCTTGGCCCGAGAGGTGTTCACACATAGTTGGACTATGTTGTATTGTTCATTAGAGGAATCAGTGGTACTTAAGGAGTGAGATGTAACTACAAGGGCATAACGATAATTTGGCCCAGCTGTACTTACGAGCATCTGTGAAGGGTCATCGTTCTCATGATTGGTTATATCTGATGGACACAGAAATATATATGTGGCAAGAAGAGTTCAGCTGTTGGTCTTTAGTGGAATCCCCGACAGTTAATGGATGGTGGATCTCATGGCTAAAGAGTTTAGTCAGCTATTCACGGACTGTGGAGCTTCGAGCCACAGGTTCATTAGGTCCCCTGGGTAGCTTGGATAAAGTCGAGAACCAGTATTTGGGTTAATTTGAAATGTTCAAATTGACAAGAGGAAGTTCGATTATATATGATTTAATTGAACTGGTTAATTATATATGATATAATTGGCTAAATGTATGAGATACATTATTTTGGAGGAAATAAGATATAAATATGATTTATATCAAGTAGAGGAGAAAATAGTATAGTAGATATGTGATATCAAACTATAGGTTAAAAATATAATATGATTATATTTATTAATTAATTAGTTGGTTAATTATATGATAACTAATCCAAATTTCACGTTCGGATGTGGGTTAGTGGGCAACGTCGGTTATTGTAACCGATGAGTTAAAATGAAAAATGTTTTCATTTTTGAATCGTTCGTCAATCGTCCAAAAGAATTCGTGCAAGCGCACGTTAGAGACTTAGTAAATGATCGTCTTCCTCGCGCCTAAACGATCTCACACTGCGCCTACACGATCGTATAGCTTCTCTAAACGATCATATAGTGTGCCAATTTTACTAAATGATCGTGTATCTTTTCCTAAACGATCGTGTAGCTCCTCCTAAACGATAAGCATTTCTGCTATGCGATAGCGTTTTCTTCCCTCCCACTTGTTTATCGCCTACACGATTTGTGTTCCTCCTTCCTCTACCAAATTCACCAAAGGCCACCCTTTGAGTTTTCACTTCGAGAATACCCGGGCCTCTTTAGTGGTGGTGTCGTCCCCGTTGCAGTCGTGAGTTCGCGTTGTTCGTGCTGCTGCAGTCGACGTTTCTGCTGGGCATTGGTAGATGACATGGAGGTTTTTTGCTACGTTGGAGTTCTGAAGTGTGAAGACTGTCTTCATGAAACTCTCTCCCTTGTTGTTTATCTTGTTCTTAGCATGCCGATAATTAAGTTTGTTTACATAACTATTTGTGTTGAATGTATAATATGTATTTTGGTCACGGTGATATCAGAGCGATCCGAACGCGCTCATGAAACTCTTTGATATGAGATCCTTCAACATCAACAACTCCTGTTGACGTACTAGCTTCTTCAACAACTCTTTTTGAAGTTGTAGTAGTTTTGTTGGAAAGCTCGATTAACATAATTTTACTGCAGGGCTTATGCTCTTTGATGCGATTCTCTTCTAAGAATGTAGCATTTTTTGACGCATACTTTATTATCTTTAGAATCATAGAAGTAACCACCCCTCGCCTCCTTGGGATAGCCTATAAATAGGCATAATTTTGAGCGAGGATCCAATTTTTTAGGATTTGCCTCAAGCACATGTGCTGAGAAATTCCATATCCAGAAGTCGCGTAAACTACCTTTACAACCATTCCATAATTCCAAAGGTGTTTAAAAAACACTCTTGCACGAAAGATAGTTCAAAATCTAAACTGTAGTCTGTACTGCATAACCTTAAAACAAATCAAGTAAATGAGTATAACTCATCATAACCGAACCATGTCCAACAAGGTTCTATTTTTCCTTTCAAATATACCATTCTGCTGAGGTTTACTAGGTGCTGAGAGTTGGGATGCAATCCCATGTTCTATCAAATAGTCCTGAAATTTTAAACCCATATACTCTTTAACTCGATGGGTTCGAAGTGTCTTGAAATTTCGTAGCGAATTCATGATAATTAACAACTCAGATAATTAACAACTTTCTTCTTCTCTGCCAGATACATGGAATAGTTCCGCTTGTAGTGTCCCTTCTATTTGCAATGGAAGCAAATTCGTTTATCAACCTTGGCCTTTTTGCCCCTCTGAGCTGCAATAGGGTTAGGTTAATTCCCTTAACTTCCCTTCTTCTTTTTCTACTTTCTGGTGTCGGAAGAAGAAGGTATAGACTTTGTTCTAGAGGTCAAACCTTTGTAGAACTTCTTTGAGGAAGTGTTAAAATTTGCCTCTCTTTTCTGTTCCTTGATTTTCATCAAGGATTGGTAAATCTGTAATTTGTTAAGGAGGGTGGTTAGATTGTAGTCTAGCTTATTCATAACAACGTTACTACAGAATTGAAGGAAGCTCTCAAGTAAAGTTTCTAGAATAAAGCTAACCTGATTGACTTCATCAATGTCAGACCCAGTCATTTCAGTAATGTTAAAATGTGACCATCATTTGGAGAACATATTCTCTCATGAAGGTCCCCTCTTACTTGCCTGTGTTGAAAATGAACATTAGAGTGTCATGTCTGAGTTGTATGGATGGCTGTCCAAACAACTCTCGTAGTGAATTCATGATCTCACGTACAGTGACCATGGGTCCATGCTTCTTAGCCAAAACTTAAGATAACCTGGCCAGTATGTATGCTCGGGCCTTTTCTTTTGCCTTAACCCACCTTTCATATGCATCTAAAAAATTTTGAGATGCTTCAGCATTAGGTACTTGAGGACATTCCTTAACAAGGACAAACCTCAGGTCGTCGATAATAAACAGAATGTTTATTGTCTTTTTCTAATTCGTGTAATTTTCATCGGTTAATTTGTTAGCAGTTAGAAGGTTTAATGTAGCGCTAGTCATTTTCGAAGGTTTTTAAAACCATACAAATTAATTATATTAGTTATTAAGGCATTACCACAATTGAAACCAATCAAATTTTAGCCAAATTCTAATGTACCATATGTGACATCTAATTTTGTAATGATACTTTAGTGAGACAAGATAAAAGTGAAGGGGATAAATCCCAACGCGGAAGCGATTTATCGCTTTGACGCAATTGTATTATAGGAAAAATTACAGAACATAAACGAAAGAATTAGGTTAAACATTAGTTCTACAAGATTAAAGAAAAGAGGAATACCTTTATAGAATCTCTTCTTCGAATCATCTCCCAATCTGTTGTAATTGACAACACGACTAAAAAACGAGCAAGACACAACCACCGATCTTCTCTGCTATCCTATTAGGAACAAAGAAGCTTGTAGGAGCTTTTGGTTCTTGGTGAAGGGGAAAGCAAAAATTATAGAGAACTCTTCACTTTGTTTTCTTTTTTGTGAGAGGAAGAGGGATTTCTATTCATTCTATTAGGATTTTAGAATAATACGTAAGGGAAGTTAGATCCCCTCACTCCACAAACCATTATCTTGCAATGTAGGGGAATTTGACTAATTATTTAATTTAACTTAAAATTAAATTAAACCTAATTTAATTTAAGTAAAATAAATAAATAGTCAAACTAACATTTATTTATCTTAAATTAAATATAAAATATTTAATTAATTTAATATTTGAATCATATTCAAATATACTTCTCTCTTTTATAACCTATAATTTTAATATGAATCTCATTCACATTAAGTTTACTGTATAGGTTTAATATGAACCAATTCATATTATTTAATATTTGAATCTCAAATATTATTCTCTTATTATATAGTTTTAAATTTCATTCTAACTTAAATAAAGATATTATAATGTATCCATATACATTATATTAAATTGTATCATATACAATAAATTCCCTTAAATAATAATTTGAACACTTCAAATTTACAACACCTAAGTCCTTGTTTAATTCCGTTATGAGCTAGCAGAGGGACCTAATGGATCTACAATTATAAGCTCCAATGATACGAGTTTAATTAATTAAACTCTTTAATTAAATTAATCAATATTCATTAACTATGGGGTATTCCACTATAAACCCATAGTTGCACTCTTACGAACTGTAGAATATTTATGTGTAAATTGATTTTTAACCATTTTCTGTAAGTCAATCATTCACAGGTTGTTCATAATTACATCTAGGTTAAATTACCGTTTTACCCTTATAGTTACTTCCTACTTCTTAAGTACCACTGATTCTCTAATGAATAATCTGTTTATGGTCCAACTGTAAACAAAATTCCTTTCGAGCCAGTGAGAGGGTGAGACCTCATTGTTTAAGTCCCGGAGTCATCATTTAAGGAAACAACCTATCTACTTACCCTAAAGGAGGGAATGAGTGAATTTTGTCTTGTGACGCTATTTTCCCAGCTCCCCTATCGGTATTGTCCCCAAGATGGTAAGCTTATTGAGTTAGCAACAAGAGTCGCTCTCACTCATACAAATCAAAGGATGACCTTTATGAGTAAGAGTACATAGCTCACTCAGGATTTAGATTGAGTTACATGGTAATCATTTGAAATATTAATCTCTTCAGTTAGCGATTTTATGATAAGAGACTATATATTTCGCAGTCCAGTCTTATACAATCTTATTGCATAGGATACCCCATTCCCATGTCTCCATATGAAAGATTTGAATCAAATCATTTGTAACAATTACAAAGTGGGTCGTATCTATAGTGTTACCAGGATAAGGCGCTCAATCTTATCCATATACTATAGACCTTTTAGGTTATTGCTTGAACATGATTCACTTGTATGTCAGCCACATATTGTTCAAGTTACATGAAAATAACCTTGGATCTTAGTTTATTGGATTTGAGTTATGCGATCAAATAATAATGATTATTTATTAAAGATAAAATAACATTTTATTCATATAGAAAATGTAAAACCCGAACCTTACTTTCCCTTTTTAAATATATTTATTGTTGAGTTTAGTAAAGTAAGGGGGTTAAATATTTAAGTTAGATTGGAATTGTGAGAATTGGGTAAAGGATAAGTTTTGAAGAAGGAACATGTTTAAGTATGGGAAACTTGGCTCTCGAGTACTTATTAATCTAGCCTTGCAAAAAGAAATTTTGGCTAAGTGTTGGACATGAAGAGTGGTGACTAAGTATCGAGTAAGCATAAGGCAGGCATCGAGTAAATGCCATCGATCATCAAGTATGAGTGATCGAGGAAGGGTCGAGCATCAAGTATGAGCGATCGAGGAAGGGTTGAGCATCAAGTGTGAGCAATCGAGGAAGGATCGTGCATCGAGCACCGAGTACCCCATCGAACATCAAGTTTTTCCATCGAGTATTCACCAGAATACTATTGAAATGTCCATCGAGTAATTACCCATTTCCATCGAGGATCGAGTTTGCTCGAAACATTCAGCTTTAAATTTATCTTTTAGTTATTTGGACAGATGGCTTAATATAGGCCCTTAATCTCCACTAGTGGGTGATGTGGCTTAAGGAGATTTCAGGCAAAATGGCTGGGCAGTAGTATAAAACAGAAGGGAACTTCAAGAGCTCATTTTGGACAATTCCTTTGAGCAAATCAGATGATCTTTGTATTGTTAGAAAGCTCTATGAGTCTAGTTTTCGAAATTAAGCCACTGAAAGGAATTTCGCAATGGAAAGAAGGCCGGAGAAGGAAGGAAGAGGTGAAGGTTTGTTTTCGGGTTTTTCTAGGCACTTGATGAAGAATCTTAGATCTTGGCCGAGCCACATGAAATTTTAAGCTGAAAATTTAAGGTAATATTGTTATCACCATTATAAGTAAGTTTGTAGAAGGAACTTTTGCAACATAAGGTCTAGGGTTTGAGTTACATACTTTGGAATTTAAACCTATAATTTTTGAACAAGCAGAGAGTTCGTGGTTTAGGGCCATTGAGAAAGATTTAAAGCTCCATATCAAAACACAAAGAGTTTTATGCTAAAATTTTGAGCTAATATTATTAACACAATTCTGAGCATGCTTAAAAATGAACTTTCTTAAAATGAGCTCTGGTTTTCAAGTTATTGACGTTAGAATCTGAATCTAGAATTTGTTGGATGAACAAGCAATATCTTGCTAAGTGTGAGCTTGGTTTAAAAAGAGTAGTCACAAAAGGGAGACCAAAGTTGTAACTAAAATTCTTATTCTGATGTGTAGGAGAAATGTCCATTGGGGAAGCCTACCAAACCGAAGAAAAATAAGTCTAAAGACCCGCGAGAGTCTAAATGCCTTAAAAAATTTATATATAAAAGGTCATGTGTTCCAAATGAATTTCACACTATGGTTTATGGGTCTTCCAAGCAACTAAAATCTATATCTATGATTTTAAGGATTTCATGGCATTTCTTAAACATGATGTTTAAGCTATTTAAATAAGTTTGACTAATTCTAGCGCATGTCAAGGCTGAATGCTAAAGTATTGTATAAGCTAAATGTTTATATTTCATGAAGCATGCGTGTTGAATTGTGACAATGCTCTTATGATGAAAGTTAGGTAAGTGCTATGCCTAAAGATTTATTTACACATGTTTTTTATGAATGGTACGACTTCAGTAAGCCGGATGCCGAAGGTATAAAAGGTATCCGAGGAAATATCTAAGGTATTAACAGTACTTAGTATACTCCACATACACGTAGATAGTTTAGTATGAGGGATGAAGTATGGGTGTCCTGGCCATAGTCATTATAATGGGACCGAAGTATGGGTGCCACTACCATGAATGGACGTTGAGAGCTTGAGCTACAAACACTTGTTCTCAACTAAGGTTTGATAATATATATGATTATGATGCTATGTTTAATGTATGTTACTACGTAAGTTGCTTGAGATTATTTCCATCATGTTTACATGTTTAATATTATATGTGTATGAAAGGCTTAAGACGAACTACTTTTCTAAAAGTCACTCACTGGGCAACCAACTCACCGTTTTCAAATGTTTTCCTTTTTCCAGGTAGCAGTCAGATTCCCTGAGGTTGAATTTGTTGGGATTGATGCCCTAAATCTCGTAGGGTTCTATATTGTGTAAACATTGTATGAACAAACTTGTATGTGATTAATAATATATGATATTTTTATTCACTTTGTCTATGAAATATGTGATATTTTAGTTGCATTAACCACAAACCAATAAATTAACATCCAAGGTTATCATTGAAACTTAAACATGTATGTGGAGAAATATAGGTGGATTATGTTTAAGTGATAATCTAAATGGTCTGTAGTATATGGATAAGTCTGGGTACCTTATCCTGGTGACACTACAAGTATGGCCCGTTTTATAGGTGTTACCATTGTTGTAAAGTGCTACAAATGATATGATCCTGATCATTCATGTATTAGACATGCAAGCGGGGATATTCTATATAAAGGAGTTTGTATAAGACCAGACCATGAAAGGTTTAGTCTCATTATATAATGCTGTTCATAATAGAGACTTTCATTTCACTAGGATGACCATAGGTAACATGACCTTAATCCTGAGTGAGTTGTGAACTTCTGCCTATGAGGGCATGAAGGATCTTTTACCGAAGAGTTCCATGAGCACGTTCGGATCGCTCCGATCTCACTGTGACCGAAATACACATGATACATTCATACGAACAGTTATGAAAACAAACACTAATTATCGGTATGCTAAGAACAAGATAAATAACAAAGGAAAGAGTTCCATACCAGTTGAAGACGTTCTTCACACTTTGGAACTCAATGCAGCGGAACCCTCCAAGCGATCTACCAATGCCCAGCAGCAGCGTCAGCAACAACTGCATGAAAAATCGCACGAACACGAACGCCGTGGGGACGACACCACCACTAAAGAGCCCCGGGTATTCTCGGAGTGAAAACCCAAAGGGTGGTCTTTGGTGAATTTGGTAGAGGAAAGAGGAAACATGAATCGTGTACGCGATAAGCAAGTGGGAGGGAAAAAGACGCTATCGCATAGTAGAAATGCTTATTGTTTAGAAGGAGCTACACAATCGTGTAGGATTTATTGCACGATTGTTTAGGAAAAGGTATACGTTCGTTTAGCTAAATTGGCACACTATACGATCGTTTAGAGAAGCTATCCGATCGTGTAGGAAATAGCGTGCGATCATTTAGGCGCGAGGTAGACGATCATTTAGGCGGAGAGTGCTATCGAATAGGCTCTCAAAAAAACATAAGTGATCGTTTACAATTCTCCAACGTGCACTTCCCATGAATTCTTTTTGGACGATTGACGAACGGGCGATTCAAAAATGAAAACATTTTTCATTTTAATACATCGGTTAAAATAAGCGACGGATCCCACTAACCCACGTCCAAACGTGAGTTTTGGATTAATTATCATATAATTAATCAATAAAATTATAATAAATATAATCATATTATATTTTTTTCCTATAGTTTGATATCACATATCTACTATAGTATTTTCTCCTCTACTTGATATAAATCATATTTATATCTAATTTCCTCTAAAATAATGTATCTCATACATTTAGCCAATTATATCATATATAATTAAACTTCCTCTTGTCAATTTGAATATTTCAAATTAACCCAAATATTGGTTCTAGACTTTATCCAAGCTACCCAGGGGACCTAATGGACCTGTGGCTCGAAGCTTCAATGGTCCATGAATAGCTGACTAAACAGTTTAGCCACGAGATCCACCATCCATTAACTGTCAGGCATTCCAATAAAGACCAACAACTAAACTCTTCTTACCACAGATATATTTCTGTGTCCGTCGGATATAACCAATCATGAGTACGATGACCCTTCACAGATGCTCGTAAGTACAGTTGAGCCAAATTACCGTTATGCCCTTGTAGTTAAATCTCACTCCTTAAATACTATTGATTCTTCTAATGAACAATACAACATAGTCCAACTATGTGTGAACACCTCTCGGGCCAAGAGAAGGTGTGTGACACCACATCGTTCAAGCCCCGAAATCAGTCCTTAAGGGAGTTATCTATCTACTTACCCTTGCCTCGGGGAAGGAGTGAATTCCATCTTGTGTAGCTGAGTTTCCAGCTCTCAAATCAAACGAATCCCCAACATAGTAGGTTTGAATCGGCGACCTGGCCACTCGCACACATACAAATCAAAGAACCGCCCTCAATAGCAGGAGTTCCCAACTCACTCAGGATTGAGGTGATGTTACCTATGGTCATCTTAGTGAAGTGAAGTCTCTGTCATGAATGGTGTTATATAGTGAGACGTTAACACTTCCTGGTCAGGTCATATACAAACTCTTTGTATAAGACGCCCTCAATCGCATGTCCCCAACACGAATGATTAGGATCAGACCATCTGTGACAAGTCACAACACTTGTGACCATTCCACAAAGCGGGCCACATCTGTAGCGTTACCAGGATAAGGTTTCCCTCCTATATCCATATACTACAGACCATTTTGGTTATCACTCAAGACATGATCCACTGTATGTCACCACATACATGCTTGAGTCACATACAGATAACCAAGAATTTTATATTTATTGGTTCGTGGTAAAGCAAATAAAAGAAGCAACTGAGCAAAAAATACAAGATGTGAAGTAAATATCATATATTAACAACACAAGCGTTCATACAAACTACAGGACATGAGACTTTAGGGCATCAACCTCAACAATCTCCCACTTGTCCTAAAACGAAGTGGGGTGTACAAAAAACTAGTACAAAACAATAAACTAGGGCATAAAAGCCCAGTACAAGAAAATCTCCCACTTGCCCTAGTCCAGCCGCGGGCAATCCTGTAGACCCATGCTCCGTAGGTGACTCACAAACACTGTAGCTGTGAGAACCTTCGTAAACGAGTCAGCAACATTAAAATGGCCTGGGTTAGACTGATCCGTCTCATCTCCTCAACCTCTTGAGGCGTCTTAGGACATATGTCCTTAGACAAAGTGACTCCATGCCTGAACGACAGTAGGCCCCTCCTGGAGTCCTGCATCGAGTACTTGAGCAACATCTTGTCAAGGTACGATGCCTGAGACAGTGCTAGCACTTTGTTCTTATGATCCCGAAAGATTTGTATACCTAGAACAAACTGAGCCTCTCCCAAATCTTTCATTTGGAATTGGGTCGCTAGCCAATTCTTAACTGCAGTCAGTGGACCTACATCATTCCCAATGAGTAGGATATCGTCTACATACAACACTAAAAAGACTACTGAAGCGTTGATGATCCCATAGTGAGTTGAAGTACATCAACTCCATCTCGAGATCCATTGTCTTGATCCATTCATCCCGGTCGACATCCTCCATTGCTTTCTTATAAGACAACAGATCCTCAATGTCGCCATCTGCTACCATAGCAAGGATTTCTATGACACCCAGATAGCGAACGGGTGGGTTCGCAACCCTCCCACTATGTCGAGGTTCCTTCAACTCATGAGGTGGAACTAACCTACTGGATGAACTCCCATAAACAACTCTTGTTGATGTAGCATGCTCATCAACAACTCTTGTTGAAATTTCAGTAGTTTCATTGGAAAACTCACATGACACGACTTTGCTTCGTGGACTGTGCTCCCTTATATGATCATCCTCCAGGAAAGTAGCGTTTGTTGAAACAAACACCCTATTTTCCATCGAATCATAAAAACAACCCCCTCGTGTACCTTTGGAGTAGCCTACAATGAGGCATAACCTCGACCGTGGTTCCAGCTTCTTGGGATTAGCCTCATGCACATGTGCAGGGCAACCTCAAATGCGGAAGTGACGTAAACTAGCTTTACGCCCGTTCCACAATTCCAGAGGTGTTCTTGCAACACTCTTGAAGGGAACACAGTTGAGTATAGTGTTAAGTTCTTAAACAATGTTGGCTTGCGTTGATAAAGCATGATAAATTGCGTCCAAAAAGAATCAAATTCATAATATTGCGTTCGCATGCGTTCATCACATAGGAATAGTTGATTTTTGTATTTTTATGCAGAATATGCGTTGATGCAAGGCGGAAATTGCGATCATAGGAAATCATTGGTCGAGCGCAGCATTACCGCAAGGCTTTACAGTGATCATGTTCGCAAAGATTTGCTCAAGAAGGATTGCCGCAACTTGGTCAACGCAACATGGTCGGCGCATCTGGGTGAAAGGCTAATTAATCGCGATGGGACAGAAAGCTGATGACAGTCAAATCCGAATTAAATTGATAGCTGCTAACGATAACAAGTACATTCAGCTTTTTGGTGACAAATATTCGACGCATCAGTCAGGGAATTAAAGCCGTCCCATCTGTGCAATCATGAGAGAGAAGCCACCGTTCACCCTGGATGTTCTATAAATACCAAATGCAACCTTTAAAAAAGGGGTTTGAAAATTCATACATTCAGATCGCACGTCTTTGTTCATAGTTTTCCTTTCGTTTTAAGGTGGAGCAAGAGAAGACTGGTGACATTGGAGATCGCTCAGGGTAACTCGAGAGAGAACTTTAGGCATAGAAGCAGAGAGCGGGCCGACTCTTGCGAGAGCGAGATTATCTTTTAAACACGAGTAGAAAAATAGTGTAAAAGCCTAGGCAGCAAGAGATTGCTACCAGGCTCTTTATTCTATTCTTGCATTATTGTTTTGTACTTCATCTTTATATTTATACAATGAAAGTTCTTATTCTATATCAGTTCACTCTCTTAGTATGCTTGAGTAGCTAAACTAGTCGAATGGGTTGAGAAGAACTAAGCTAACACGACCTAGGAAGTTCATTGCTTGCGATCTTGTGTTATGCTGTGCCACATATCCCTTTAGAGCTACTCGAGAGAGAGTCTAAAGAAAGAACCTAGGACTCGAGAGAGCTAGGTTAGAATCTAGACTCGAGAGAGCAAGATTAGAACTGCATAAACAAGAGATAGGGACTCAGAGATAAGCTCTATTTGCCAACCTGCATCGCATGCATCCAAGAGATAGGAATGATATTATGTGGTCGTCTTATTTGTGTGTGTGTCATTCTGTCATCACATAAATAAGAATAGAGGCTTATGTGTAGGTCCTATAGACTTATCGCATGTATCGCATGTGTTCTAGCATTAGAAGCCATAGCATTCGCATCGAGAGATGGCTTACTATTGTATGCATGTTGCATGGTCGCAAAGCATGAAGCATCCTAGGAAGTGTTAGCCGAAACCCTTCTCAACCCGTTCACCGCATACTCATCACATTTCCCGTTTATTCAACTATTTTCAAACTCCGCCGCATTTGTTTATATTTTCATTACCACAAACAACAACCTCAATAACTATTTATTTATTTGGTTACCGCAAGGTTTTCCTAAAAATTACCAGCGCAACCTGTTTTCCCAAGTCCCTGAGTTCGACCTTGGACTTACTAGGAAACTCAGTGGGGTTTACATTTGGATTCTGTTGAGGAAACTTGAGTGCTCAACGCAATTTCACCATCGCATTTCATGATAATTTCACTTCATAAAATCAAGCATCAAATTTTTGTTGCCGTTTCTAAGGACTTCGACAAAATAGTGTGCTAATGGTAATTTTTTTGATTTCTTTGCAGACTCTCAATCTCTGATGAATTTCGACCTAGAGATTGAGAGGACGTTTAGACGGAGATTAAGAGACTGCCAACAACAACCACAATCAGATAAAGAAGAGATGGCAGAGCAACTTGGAAATGGAGCACCAAACAAAAACAACGTCATGGTGCATCCAATCCTACTAGCAAACGATCGCAATAGACCCATTAGGGACTATGCATCGCCAAACTTCTATGATTTCTCTCCAGAAATCATGAGGCCTGCCCTCGATGGAAGCCGATTTGAAATGAAACCGGTGATGCTGCAGATGATCCAGACTGCAGGGCAATTCGGAGGCCTGCATGGGGAGGACCTGCACGCCCACCTCTGAAGTTTTATAGAAATCTGCAATACTTTTGTGTTCCCAAACATCTCTGCCGAAGAAGTTCGACTAACTTTGTTCCCATTTTCTCTTTGTGATCAGGTAAGGAAATAGGCGTATTCTCTCGAGCTGGGAGAGATCACTTCTTGGGAACAGATCGTGGAGAAGTTTATGAAGAAATATTTTCCACCTACTGAGAATGCCAGACGAAGGAAACTAATTACAAATTTTGAACGAGACATGGATGAATCGTTCAGCGATGCCTGGGCGAGGTTTAAGAGGTTGGTCCGGGACTGTCCATATAATGGATTGCCAAACTGCCTTCAGAGGGAAATCTTTTATCACGGTTTGAATCCCGCTTCGCAAACCACTGTCAATGTGGCAGCCGCATGTGGTCTTCTTGATAAGATGTATGACGAGGCGAAGAATATCTTAGATTGCATCTCTAAAAACCACAAAGATTGGAGAGAGAGTGACCAAAGATTGAGAATCAAAGATACCGACACAAGTAATGGTGCTATTGCTTCACTAGGAAATCAGATGACCACAATGATGAACTTAATTCAGGGAATTGCGATCAACAGCCCAACATCACAAACTGGGCAAATCAATGCAATCAGTCAAAACACCATAAGGTGTGCGACTTGCGGTGATGGGCACGCGATGGAAGAATGCCCGCAAAATCCATAGTCCATTTACTTTGTAAAATATTATCCCTTTCTGAATACCTATAACCCCGGGTGGAGAAACCACCCCAATTTTGCATGGAAGAATCAACAATAGAATTTCCAATTCGTGGTACAGAAAGAAGGGCCAGTTTGATTCTTCCCATGCAACAACGGTCAGATGAGCAATCAAGTTAGTAGCTCGCAACCGCCGCAATCCTCTTCCTTGGAGAGCCTGTTGAAGGAGTACATAGAGAAAAACGAAACTGTGCTTCAAAGTCAGGCTATGTCCATCTGCAATCTAGAGTTACAGATGGGCTAGATTGCGAGTGAGCTAAAGAGTAGACCACAAGGGGCTTTGCCGAGTTCAACAAAAATCCCATGTAACCCGGGGGGATCAGGTAAAGAGCAATGTCAGGTTGTGATGTTGCGAAGTGGGAAGACTGTGGAGTGAGAAAAGAAGGAGCTTAGTTGGACAACTCCCATTGCGGTTGAACCTAAAATTGCAGTGACGCAAGAAGAAGAAAGAGAAAAAGAAGCAATAGAACCAGAGGTTGTGTCGACCTTAAAGCCAACTGAGATGGGGACCGTGAAAGTTCAGTTACCCTATTTCCCGTAGAGACTAAGTAAGAAAAAGAATGAAGAGGTACAATATCAACACTTTCTATCTATGTTAAAACAATTACATATTAATATTCCATTCAGTGTAGCGATTGAGGAAATGCCTGCCTACGCAAAGTTTCTAAAGGATATGGTAACTAAGAAGAGAGGAGCTGGTAAGTTTTCCACGGTGGCATTAACACAAAGTTCAAAATCAATAATTCCACTGAAGATGAGCGATCCTGGGAGCTTTAGTATCCCTTGCTTCATAGGAGAACTGTACATCGGGCAAGCCTTGTATGACCTCAGAGCCAGTATAAATTTGATGCCTCTATCGATCTTTAGGCAGTTGAATGTGGGGCAACTTGTGCCCACAACCGTGACTCTCCAACTGGCCGATAGATCTCGGTGCATCCAAAGGGAAAGGTGAAGGACATACTTATCACCATTGACAAATTTATCCTACCAGCCGACTTCATCATATTGGATTACGAGGTCGACAAAGATGTACAAATCATCTTGGGGCGACCATTTCTATCAACAGGTAGATTGATGTGTATAAAGGGGAGATCACTTTGAGCATCAACGGACAGAAGCTTAAGTTTAACATAATTCGTGCCATGAAGTTTTCAGATGAAGAAGACCTGCATGACTCAGATGATGACCAAAATTTGATTGAAGAAGAAAAGTTTGATGAAGAAAATGAAGAAGAGGATGCTAATGCATCCGTTGCTACCTATAATGCGATCATAACAAAAAAAAGCAAGAAAGAAGAGATGATTGCAGACCAAGAAGAAGAGCCAACAGAAAAAGAAGAAAGAAAAACAACGCAACCATCCCTAGTAGAACCACTAACACTGGAATTAAAGACCCTGCCAAATCATTTAAAGTACGCATTTTTGGGGCAGAATGAGAAGCTGCCAGTTATCATTTCCTCTGAGCTCAACGAAGACTAGGAGAATGCGTTGATAAGCATTCTAAGGAAGCATGTGCGAACAATTGGCTGGATGCTCGCCGACATTAGAGGAATTAGACCAGCGTACTGTTTGCACCGCATTCATCTTGAAGAGGACCATAAGGTAACGATCGAACATCAACTCAGACTCAACCCTGCGATGAAAGAGGTTGTTAAAAAGGAGATCATTAAATGGTTAGATGCGGTCATTATCTATCCTATAGCAGATAGGACGTGGGTCAGCCCCGTGCAGTGTGTGCCGAAAAAGGGTGGCATGACGGTAGTCCCGAAAGAAAACAATGAATTAATATCGCAAAGAACCGTCACCGGGTGGTACATTTCCATGGACTACCGCAGGCTGAATGGAACCACAAAGAAAGATCATTTCCCCCTGCCATTCATTGATCAAATGCTAGACCATCTAGCTGGAAATGACTTTTACTACTTTATGCATGGTTATGCTGTCACACCCCATCCCAGACTACTCTCTGAGCCTAGGAAAGGATTTGACTGTGGCAGTTATTACCCCTTTTGTTGACACTTACTGCCTAATAATTCTTGCGGAAATAACTCTGATACCAATGTATAACTCATATACAACGGATGCCTTTATGGCCAAAAATTTATTAAGCTTACAAACACAACCTATTTAGAGTAATACATTACTAGTTTCACAAGTCCCGATGCCCAAAACCCTAGTCCCTATATGAAAAATTGTAACATGTGTATAATATTTACAATAACCACCTGAACAGACGGGTTACAATATCTTTGTCCTTTAGTGGCAAGGAAGATGTAGAGCTATCTCCTGAGGATTTGACCACTACCTGGGGAAAAGGAAAATATTTGAAAACGGGGTGAGCTTGCTAGCCCAGTAAGTGACTTAAGAAAGAAAATAGATTCTCATGCAAAAGTCTCAATAAAGAGATTAAACTGAAATATAAACTTCTACAGTAACCTTGTACTGTAGTATAAACATTTTCCAAGCATAAAACATATAAAGCTATTTTTATCAGAAAACATTAACATTGTTTCTTAATCGAGAATAACCCTGCTGCGGCTAAATCCCAACATCAACTGTTAGTCAAGAGAGAACCCTTTTGCTCAATCTCTGACTTTAACTACCTACGTGCACGTGGCTAGACTAAGTACCATCATACCTTAGGTACTTCTGCTCAGATACCTTCTCTAAACTTGTCCTTCAGTATCGAGCTGCTTAAATACCTTCTCAAATGTCCTTCGGTATCAAGTTGGTCGGATACCTTCTCAAATGTCCTTCGATATCGCTTTTCAAGTACAACCAGTCATAAAATGATTTTCTCTTTAAAGCATGTAAAGCATAATACATAGAAAACATGTCTTTAAAGATACTCACGCATGTTGGATGTATTTAAACACACATAAATAGCTTTTAATAAACTTTTCATACATGCATGCGTTTAAAACATAACTCATGGTTTGCTTGGAAATTACTTTGTAAAACTAGCTGGCATGAGAATAATCTTTCTTTAAAACATGGTTTCTTTAAAACATTGTAAATATTTATTCAAATATTCTAGTCACTCACCTTGTCGTCTAGGAACTTTTCACTCTAGAAGTTCTTTGTTTACCTCGGCTCCCTTTTGAACCCCTAAAATTCAGATTCAATTTAAAGCTCAGATTACTCATAGTTCTAAGACTTATCTCGTGATACTTTCTTCTGTAAACATGCTTTAAAATGTCTCAGGAAGTTTACCTTAAAATCTAATCTCAGAAATTCTCATTTTTTGGCCGGAATCACAAAATCTTCAAGACTGGCCCAAGCTTACCCGACAGCTTGACCCTTCTATCTTTTTCTCAGTTTCTAGCTCGATCCCTTGGAGCTTCTTCTCCGGCAGCCCTACCCTGAAAACTAGACTTTCTATGCTTTCAGGTGGCTTTAGAATCACTCCAAACGCATGAGTATACTGGGAGAACTCCTCGTACCAAGCTGATATTGTTTCCAGACTTCATTGTCTAACTGCGTTTCCTCTGGAAGCTTTATGACTAACGCATGGATTTGCTATCAATGCAAAGTTTAATCAGCTTTTACTCTCTTCTTAATGTACTTTGAATTTTGATCTGAAAAGAAGTCCTTGGCCCTATTTATAGGCATCCAAACTCTTTCCAAGGCCGACACCTCCTACTTGGCTGCATGTCCAAGTGTCTCTTCCCCACACTATCAACGCAACCTTCAATCACCGCAATCTAAGGTGTCTTCTTCATCCTTAGCTAGCACAAAATGCTCAATTTTGCATCTCTTCTTGTGCATCCACCTCATTTACTTAAGGCTTAAGATTTCTTCCCAACAAGCCATATTTTAGGATGACGACCTTGCATGCGTCCATCCAACCTCATATGCATTAATCACAAATGCGCCCATCCAATTGCCGCAACCTAACTATGTCTAGACACCATCAACCGGTGTATGCATCCATTCAATCTTTCCTTGTGCATTTAATTAACGCAACTTGATCACAAATGCTAGATGCTCGAAGCTCATCTTTGGCTGCATATCCTTCTCCTTCGCATGGCTCACCTTTGCTCTATGCGCTCAACTAGGATAATGACTAACACTCATTCAACGCATACTACTAGCTTGTTCTATGCGCCCACAAGCCCTTGGATGTCCAACGCATAGGTGGCCGCATCCATCACATCCATTGCTGCATACAATCGCATAGCACTGCCGCATCCATCGCCGCATGCCCCTATTGTCGCATGCTATCCATCGTCATATGCCTCACACTGCATCACCGCATGCCCTTGCACTGCATCACCGCATACTACCAACGAATTTCCTTCGGTCGTATACATGCATACCATCGTGTCCAATGTCCAGTGCCCTTGGAGCGCAACTTGAGGCTGCCGCATGCGTTGTTCTAACCTCTCAATACATTTGGCTGCCACATTCGTTGTTCTAACCTCTCAAGACATTGCATGCGTTTCTCTTGCATACTTTGGCTTCCTTCAATGCCCCAAATAACCTCTAAGTGATCAAGGCCAATGCATGGACAACACTTAGTCAATTTTTTTGCTTCCAACGTGTGGGTTATACTTAGCCAAAATTTCCAAGTTTTCCCCCAAGAGTCAAGCTTTCAAATTCACATTTTTCTTCTAATTTCTCACCCTTTCCTCTACAATTACACATTAGTTTCCACATCAACCTACTCACTATACTGGTCTTAGCCGGGGACATACTAAAGTAGAGAAATTAGGGTTCAGGGTTTACATATGCCAGGTACAACCAGATTACGATAGCTCTAGAAGACCAAGACAATACCACATTCACCTGCCCATATGGGACCTTTGCTTTTCTCCACATGCTGTTCGGCCTCTGCAATGCGCCAAGCACATTCCAAAGGTTCATGATGGCCATCGTTTCAGACTATCTTGAGGAATCTGTCGAAATCTTTATGGACGACTTCTCTGTTTATGGGAACACCTATGAAGTCTGTCTAGCCAACTTGGAGAAGATACTGAAGAGATGCGAAGAGACGAATCTGGTGCTTAACTGGGAAAAATGCCATTTCATGGTGAGGGAGGGCATAGTGTTGGGACACAATGTTTCTCAAGATGGGTTGGAAATACAAAGCAAAAATTGAAGCAATTGAAAAACCTCCACCTCTAACAAGCGTGAAAGCTGTACGAAGTTTCTTAGGGCACGCTGGATTCCACAGATGCTTTGTCAAAGATTTTTCGAAAATAGCACGACCACTGAGTGCATTGTTAGAGGCTGACAGAAAATTTGATTTTGACAACAACTACCTCAACGCATTTAGAGTTTTGAAGCATGCGCTGATTACCGCACTCGTATTAATCGCACCTTATTGGACACTGCCTTTTGAAATAATGTGCGATGCAAGCGGGTATGCGATGGGAGCAACTTTGGCACAAAAGAGAAAAACAATCTTGCATCCCATCGCATATGCGAGTAAATCCTGCTCAGACAAATTATACCACCACAGAGAAAGAGCTTCTGGCGGTAATTTTTTCGTTGGAAAAATTTCGAGCATATCTGCTGGGGACAAAAGTACTCATCCATACTGATCACTCGATGATAAAGTACTTAATGACAAAGAAGGACGCAAAGCTGAGGTTGATCAGATGGGTTCTCCTCCTCCAAGAATTTAACATAAAAATAATTAACCGGAAGGGGAAAGAGAACCAAGTTACGGATCACTTGTCTAGACTGGAGAACCCTGAAGTTGACCGCAATGAGTTTGAGGTGAGTGCGGTATTCCCGAATGAGCAGCTGTTCCATATTGAAGAATTGCCTTGGTATGCTGACATAGTCAACTATTTGGTTTGTGGACAATTTCCTAAAGATTATACCTACCACCAATAGAGGAAGCTCGAACATGAATGCATACATTATTATTGTGATGAGCTGAATCTGTATAAAAGAGAGGCAGACCAGATTTTGCGATTTGCGTACCAAATGCTGCTCAACAATGCATATTATCGCAATGTCATGACTCACCATATGGTGGGCACTTTAGAGGACAGCGTACCGCAGCTAAGGTTTTACAGAGTGGATTCTTTTGGCCTACATTGTTTAAGGATGCAGTTGACTACATAATGAAGTGTGATCGGTGCCAATGCACAAGTAACATTTCATGGAAACATGGAATGCCGATGAACACTATCTTGGAGCTTGAATTGTGCGACGTGTGGGGTATTGATTTCATGGGACCATTCTCTCCCTCGAATGGTAAACATTATATCTTATTAGTTGTCAATTATGTATCCAAGTGGGTAGAGGCAGTGACATGTGCCGCAAGCGATGCGGTGGTAGTCTCCCAATTCCTGAAGAAAAGCATTTTCACTCGTTTTGGTACCCCACGTGCCATAATAAGTGATGAAGGATCTCACTTTGTCAATCATACTGTTAAGGAGTTGTTGCGCAAATACAACATTCTCCACAAAGTGGCCACCGCATACCATTTGCAGACGAATGGTCAGGCCGAGGTGTCCAATCGGGAGATTAAGCTAATACTTGAGAAGGTAGTAAGGCCTTCGTGAAAAGATTGGGTAACAAAGCTTGATGATGCGTTGTGGGCATACCGAACTACATTTAAAACACCAATAGGTATGTCCCCATATGCGTTGGTATTTGGTAAGGCGTGTCATTTGCCTTTGGAGTTGGAGTATAAGGCACTGTGGGTGGTAAGGAAGCTGAACTTTGATTTGAAGAAAGCAGGAGAAATGCGAAAAATGCAACTGGTCGAGCTAGAAGAATGGAGGATTAACGCATATGAGAACACAAAGATTTACAAGGAGTGCACCAAGCGCTGGCAAGACAAACACATATGTGGCAAAAACCTCCAAGTCAGGCAGAAGGTCTTACTCTTCAACTCACGTCTATGGCTCTTCCCAGGAAAACTAAAGTCACGTTGCGTTGGTCTGGACCATTCATAGTTAGACAAGTATTCCAGCATGGCGTGGTGGAACTATCAAATGATGATGGAACCAACATATTCAAAGTTAATGGGCAGCGAGTAAAGGAATATCATGGAGAAGGCTCGCATCGCCAAGTTGACTCCGTGGAACTAAAAGAACTTTGAATAAAGAAGGAAGTAGGTGGTCCCTGCATTATCAGACGATCGCAATCCATCAGGGACGCAAGTTTTGGGAAGCATGGAATCTTCAATTCTTCTCTATTATTTGGAATTCTCAATATATCTTCACTATATCTTTTCAGTCTTTATCTTATTCTTATTCTACATCAAAAAAAGGGGGGGGGAGATTGCGATAACAAATTTTGCGATAACAAATCTAACAAATTTGGAATTCTCAATATATCTTCTCTATTGTTTTTCTTGCAACGATCGAGACACTGGATTGCGAAGATGTTACACAAAGAAGCAACTTATTTTACTCTGTCACCACAATCCAAAGAAGATAGATTGCCGCAAAGATGGATCCGTCAATACACACTGGGGGCGATAGCGCAAATTTGGGGGTGTATTTTTCCTTATCTCTATTTCAAATTTTGCACTATCGCACCGCATTTTAGTTTTAAAAGTTTTATCATCGCATCCTCTTTGATTACCATAATCATTTGACATGGATAAATTTAGTAAGTAGCCCCATGCTGTCTCTTTCCCAACTATGATTTCAATGATGAAAAACATGCTTTTATTTCTTTCGTATATACTAAAGTCAACTTAACTTTAAGATAGTTACCTCATAAAATATTTCTAGAAGTCAGGGGTTTGCTAGCTTTCTTTCAAACTCTCTTTACAAAGCTTTCTAGGAATATCACATGACTCATTTGAATCTTTTGACAATGAGGACATTGCTGCATTTTAAATTTGGGGGTGAGGTATTTATTTTCGACCTTGCTATTTTCAAAATAAAAATAAATATGAAGAAGAAAAGAGGAAAATAACAACTCCACTGTCAATGCAAGGGGGAAATCCATATTGATAAGAGTTAAGTTGTGAAGGGCACTTACCCGTAGTGGATGTCCGTATGACACACGTGGGGGCAAGCCAAAACGAAAGTAAGTCACCAGGATCAACGTATAAATAAATGACCACAACTCTGCTGCCAAGTAGGTATGAGTTTAGTTTGAGAAAGAGCGCATTGCTCGAAGTTGGATGTCCACATGACACACATGGGGGCAAGCCAAAATGAAGGCAAGGCACTTGGATCAGCGCAAGGTCAGAAAAAAATAATAATATCAAGAAATATGCAAGGATAAAATCATATGACACCCCAACGAAAAATTTTCTTTTTGAAATAAATCATGCGATATTCCGGAATTTAGTAAAGTCCTTTTGAAGGTTAAGCTTGGAGTCTCTAGGTCTTAGAAATATTTTAAGAAGAGACTGGAATAAGACTTAAGGAAATTTTAGTAAATAGGATTTGAACGAAGTATCCTTGAGAAATCTAGGAAAAGAACATTGTGGTCGACTTGCTAAAGGAAATCTTTAGCTTATGCTCGAGGACAAGCATTGTTTAAATTTGGGGGTGTGATAACGGGTAGAAATGCACGTTATCATAGAGCTAAGTTCTTAAATAATTATGGCTTGCGTTGATAAAGCATGATAAATTGCGTCCAAAAAGCATCAAATTCTTAATATTGTGGTCGCATGCGTTCATCGCATAGGGACAGTTGATTTTTGTATTTTTATGCAGAAAATGCATTGACGCAAGGCAGAAATTGCGATCATAGGAAATCATTGGTCGAGTGTAGCATTACCGCAAGGCTTTGCAGTGATCATGTTCGCAAACATTTGCTCAAGAAGGATTGCCGCAACTTGGTCGGCGCAACATGGTGGGCGCATCTGGGTGAAAGGCTAATTAATCACGATGGGACAAAAAGCTGATGATAGTCGAATCCAAATTAAGTTGACAGCTGCTAACCGATAACAAGTACATTCAGCTTTTCAGTGACAAATATTCGGTGCATTAGTTAGGGAATTCTATAAATACCAAAGGCAATCTTCAGAAAAGGGGTTCGAAAATTCATATGTTCTGATCACACGTCTTTGTTCATATTTTTCCTTTCGTTTTAAGGTGAAGCAAGAGAAGAGTGGTGACGTCGAAGATCGCTCAAGGCAACTCGAGAGAGAACGAGCAGTCGGCTGTTAACCGATTGGTCGTAGGTTAGAATCCTACTTGGGGTTGAGGTGTAGAAGCAGAGAGCGGGCCGACTCTTGCGAGAGCGAGATTATCTTTTGAACATGAGTAGAAAAACAGTGTAAAATCCTGGGCAGCAAGAGATTGCTACCAGGATCTTTATTCTATTCTTGCATTATTGTTTTGTACTTCATCTTTATATTTATACAATGGAAGTTCTTATTCTACATCTGTTCACTCTCTTAGTATGCATGAGTAGCTAAGCTAGTCGAATGGGTTGAGAAGAACTAAGCTAACATGACATAGAAAGTTCATTGCTTGTGATTATCTTGTGTTATGTTGTGCCACATATCCCTTTAGAGCTACTCGAGAAGAGTCTAAAGAAAGAACCTAGGACTCGAGAGATCCAAGTTAGAATCTAAACTGTAGAGAGCAAGTTAGAACTGCATAAATAAGAGATAGGGACTTAGAGATAAGCTTTGTTTGCCAACCTACATCGCATGCATCCTAGAGATAGGAATGATATTATATGGTCGCCTTATTTGTGTGTGTGTCATTCTATCATTGCATAAATAAGAATAGAGGCTTATGTGTAGGTCCTATAGAAGTCGTAGCATTCGCATCGAGAGATGGTTTACTATTGTATGCATGTTGCATGATTGCAAAGCATGAATGCATCCTAGGAAGTGTTAGCCGAAACCCTTCTCAACCCGTTCACCGTATACTCATCGCATTTCCGTTTATTAAACTCTTTTCAAACTCCGCTGCATTTGTTTATATTTTCATTATCGCAAACAACAACCTCAACAACTATTTATTTATTTGGTTACCGCAAGGTTTTCCTAAAACTTACCCGTGCAACTTGTTTTCCCAAGTCTCTGAGTTCGACCTTGGACTTACCAGGAAACTCAGTGGGGTTTACACTTGGATTCCACTGAGGAAACTTGAGTGCTCAATACAATTTCACCATCGCATCTCATCCATAATTTCACTTCATAAAATCAAGCATCAACCATACAACCTCTTTAGCAGCTTCACAAGTAGCTACATACACTGCTTTCACGGTGGAGTAAGCAAATACATCCTTGTTTGATGCTTCACCAAACTATAGCTTCTCCATTAAGAGTGAAAACTGATCCTGATGTAGATTTCCTAGAATCCTTATCAGTTTGAAAATTAGAGTCAGTGTATCCTGTAAGGATCAAATCCTTAGCACCATAGACAAGCATATAGTCCCTCATTCTTCAAAGATACTTGAGGATTATTTTAATCTTTGACCAGTGATAAAATCCTAGATTAGATTGATACCTACTTACAATGCCAACTACATAACAAATGTTAGGCCTTGTACACAACATGGTGTACATAAGGCTACCTAAAACTGATGTATAGGAATACGCCTCATTTCCTCAATCTCTTGAGGAGTCTTAGGAAACTATTCCTTAGACAATGTAATTCCATGCCTAAAAGGTAAGTTATCTGTTTTTTGAAATTTTGCATCGAGTACCTAACAAGCATTTTGTCAATATAAGATGCTTAAGACAAGGCTAACGTTTTATTCTTGCGATTTCGAAAAATCTGAATTCCAAGAACATATTGTGCTGCTCCAAAATCTTTCATTTGAAATTATGCAAATAGTCAGTTCTTAATGTCAGTAAGAAATTCTACATCATTCCCAATGAGTAAGATGTCGTCTATGTATAACCCAAGAAAAGAAAGAGTACCTTTGATGATTTTCTTGTAAATACACGGCTCATCAACATCAAAGCAATAAGATTTAACTACAGTATCAAATCTTATATTCCAAGATCTGGATGCCTACTTCAATCCATAGATGGGTTGTTTCAGCTTACAAACCTTTTGCTCCTGATCTTGTTTTATGAATCCCTCTGGTTGATTCATGTAGATGCTCTCATCAAGATTGCCATTCAGAAAAGTAGTCTTGACGTCTGTTTTCTATATTTCGTAGTCATAATATGTGACATTGACAAGAGGACTTAGATATACTTTAATATGGTAACAGGAGAGAAGGTTTCTTCATAGTCAACCCCCTCAACTTAGGTGTAACCTTTAGCCACCAGCCTAGCCTTAAAGGTCTGTATCTTTCCATTTACACCCTCTTTTCCTCTTGTAGATCCACTTGCAACCTATCAATTTTACCTCATTCGGTTGGTCTACAAGATCCCAAATTGAATTGGAGTACATAGACCGTATTTCAAGATCCATGGCTTTGACCCATTCATCTTTGTCAATATCATTCATTGCCTGTTAAAAGGACAATTAGTCCTCAATTTCATCATCAAATATGATGATTTGAGCTTATGTTAAACCCATATATTGTGTAGGCGTGGTATAATCCTCCTACTACGACGAGGCTCTCTCAACTCTTTAGAAGGATTTCGACTAGACGTGCATCGAACGTCAATAACTCTTATTGATGTACTAGCATTTTCAACAACTCTTATTGACGTACTGTCTTTTTCGTTTGAAATTCCACTCAAAACCAATTTACTGCATGGTTTGTGATCTCTTATATGATATTCTTCTAAAAATGTGGCATTTGTTGATATAAAATCCTTGTTATCCTTAGGATCATAAAAGAGACCACATCTGGTCTCTTTGGGATAACCTACAAATAGGCATACCCTTGAGTGAGGTTTCAATTTCTTTAGGTTTGTCAATAGTACGTGTGATGATCATCCTTAAATCTTGAAATATTGTAAATTACCTTTACAACCTTTCCACAACTCAAAAGGTGTTTCAGAAACACTTTTTGATGAAACGTTGTTCAAGATGTATAATACAGACTCTACTACATAACCCCCCAAAAAGTTAGGTAAATAAGCATAGCTCATCATCAACTAGACCATGTCCAACAAAATTCTATGTCACTACAACATGCTTAAGTTACATATTGATAACCAGGGATTTTAGGTTTATTGGTTTGTGGTAAAGAAAATAAAACAAATAACTAAGCAAAATCAAGAAGTGAAGTAAAATATCATATATTATACATCACAAGCATTCGTACAAACTATTTACAAATTATTGGACACGAGACTTTAGGGCATCAACCCTAACAATCTCTCACTTGTCCTAAAGCGAAGTAGGATGTACATAAATCTAGTACAAAACGATAAACTAGGGCATAAAAGCCCAGTACAAGAAAATCTCCCGCTTGCCCTAGTCCAGCCTCGGACGATCCTATAGACTCATGCTCTAAAGGTGACCCTCAAACACTGTAGCCATGAAAGCCTTCGTAAACAGGTGAGCAACATTGTGCTCGGAAGCGATCTTTGTGATGATCACGTCCCCTCGATGCACTATCTCGCGGATCAAATGATACTTCAGCTCTATGTGTTTGTCACGCCTGTGACTTCTAGACTCCTTGGAGTTTGCCACTACCCCACTATTACCACAATAGAGGGTAATGGGCCTAGACATATTTGGAACATCCAGTTCTGTCAAGAACTTCTTGAGCTAGACGGCTTCCTTAGCAGCTTCACAAGCTGCTATGTACTCTGCCTCCATAATCCGTGTATCCAATAAGGATCAAATTCCTAGATCCATACACAAGCATGTAGTCCCTTGTTCTCTGAACATACTTGAGGATGTTCTTCACTTCAGTTCAATGACCCTGGCCTGGGTTAGATTGATACCTCTTGACTATGCCCATAGCGTAGCAGATGTTTGGATGAGTACAGAGCATCACGCATATGGGACCTATCTCATCTCCTCAACATCTTGAGGCGTCTTAGGACATATGTCCTTAGACAAAGTGACTCCATGCCTAAACGGTAGTAGGCCCCTCTTGTCAATGTACGATGCCTGAGACAGGGCTAGCACTTTGTTCTTATGATCCCAAAAGATCTGTATACCTAGAACAAACTGAGCTTCTCCCAAATCTTTCATTTGGAATTGGGTCGCCAGCCAGTTTTAACTGTAGTTAGTAGACCTACATCATTTCCAATGAGTGGTATATCGTCTACATACAACACTAAGAAGACTATTAAAGCGTTGATGATCTTCTTATAGACAAGATTCATCAACTGGTCAAAGCCATACGACTTGATCGCAGTATCAAACGGTATGTTCCAAGATCAAGATGCCTGTTTCAGCCCATAAATGGACCGATTTAGCTTTCAACCTTTTGCTCTTAACCTTGGGCTATGAATCCCTTGGGTTACATCATGTAAATGGTCTCTTCAAGATTTCCATGCCGAAAGACCGTCTTGACAATGCGGGCGACAGTGCAAATTTGGGGGTGTACTCTTCCTTATCTTTATTTCAAATTTTGCGCTATCACATTGCATGTTAGGTTTAAAAGCTTTATCACCGCATCCTCTTTGATTATCGCAATCATTTGACGTAGATAAATTTAGTAGTTTACCGCATGCTGTTTCTTTGCCAAGTATGATTTCAATGATGAAGAATATGCTTCTATTTCTTTCGTATATACTATAGTCAACTTAGTCTTAAGATAGTCACCTCATGAAATATTTCTAGAAGTTAGGAGTTTGCTAGCTTTCTTTCAAACTCTATTTACAACGAATTCTAAGAACATTGCATGACTCATTTCAATCTTTTGGCAATGAGGACATTGTCGCATTTTAAATTTTGGGGTGGGGTATTTATTTTAAAAAAAAAATTGAGAATAACAACTCCACTGTCAACGCAATGGGAAACGTATGTTGATAAGAGTTAAGTTGTGAAAGGCACTTACTCGTAGTTGGATGTCCGCATGACACACGTGGAGGCAAGCCAAAACGAAAGTAAGTCACCAAGATCAACACATAAATAAATGACCACAACTCTATTGCCAAATAGGTATGAGTTTAGTCTGAGAAAAAGTGCATTGCTCGTAGTTGGATATCCGCATGACACTCGTGGGGGCAAGCCAAAACGAAGGCAAGGCACTTGGATCAGCGCAAGATAAAAAAAAATATCAATGAAGAAAATTTTTATGCAAGGATAAAATCATTTGACACCTTGTTAGAATTTTTTTTTTTTTTGAAATAAATCAAGCGATGTTCCGGAATTTAGTAAAGTCCTTTTGAAAGGTAAGCTTGCAGTCCCTAGGTCTTAGAAATATTTTAAGAAGGGACTTGAATAAGACTTAAGGAAATTTTGGTATATAGGATTTGAACGAAGTATCCTTGAGAAATCTAGGATAAGAACTTTGCGGTTGACTTACTAAAGGAATCTTTAACTTATGCTTGAGGACAAACATTGTTTAAATTTGGGGGGTGTGATAATGGGTAGAAACGCACGTTATCATAGTGCTAAGTTCTAAAAAAATGTTGGATTACGTTGATGAAATATGTTAATTTGCGTCCATTAAGCATCAATTTCATAATATCGCGGTCGCATGCGTTCATCGCATTACAACAATTTATTTTTGTATTTTTGTGCAGAATATGCGTTGACGCAATGCAAGAATTGCGATCATAGGAAATCTTTGGTCAAGCACAACTTCACCGCAAGGCTTTACGATGATTGTGTTCGCAAATATCCTTCAATGCAAGAAGGATCGTCAGACCTTGGTCAGCGCAACATGGTAGGTGTATCTAGGTGAAAGGCTAATTAAGCACGATGGGACAGAAAGCTGATGACAGTCGAATCCGAATTAATTTGACAGCTGATAATGGTCACAAAGTACGTTCAGCTTTTCGGGGATAATTATTCGGTGCATCAATCAGGAGTTAAAGCCGTCCCATCTGTACAACCATGAGAGAGAAGCCGCCTTTCACCATGGATGCTCTATAAATACCAAGGGCATTCTTCAGAAAAGGGGTTGATGAGTTGATTAGTTCACCATTCTTTAGTTCATACGCACGTCTTTGTTCTTAGTTTTCTTTCATTTTAAGGCGGACGTGAGAGAAGAGGTTGTGCCGGCAGATTGTTCCAGTAAGCTTGGGAGAGCGTCAGAAGCTTTAAGGACAAAGAGAGGGCTAACGCCTGCGGGAGCAGGAACATCTTTAGAACCGAATAGAGATTACAGTGTAAAAGCCTTGGTCAGCAAGGAATTGCTACCAGTCTCTCTACCTTTAACTTCCATTGTCATTTTGTACTCACTCATTTATAAAAATGGAATTTCCTTCCCTATATTTGTTCACTCTCTGTTATTCACGCATGAGTAGCTAAATCAGTTGAATGGGGTGAGAAGCATTTAACTATCACAACTAGGGAATCTTCATTCTTTACGATTATCTTGTATTATGTATGCTTCATTCGTCCATTGAGAGGGTAGTCTAAGGACAGGATTTAGACTTGGGAAGGTCAGGTTAGAATCTAGGCTCGAAAGAGCCAGGTTAGAACGCATAATCAAGAGATAGGAGCTTAGGAATGAGCACTATTTGTTATCAACGCATCACATGCATCCTAGAGATAGGATATGATTGTATGCGGTCACCTTGCTTTTATGCATTTTGCGTCATCGCATAGGACAAGAGTAGAGACTTAGGGATAAGCTCTATGGACACTTTTGCATTCAACATATGGGTCCTAGACTTAGGGGCAACATTTGCATTGGAAAATGACTTGTTGTGCATGGTTGTAACATGGTCGCATAGTCTGATGCATTCCCAAGTAACGCTAGCTAAAGATCTTCTCAGCCCGTTCATCGCATACTCATTACATCTATCACATAACTGCCTTTTCTCAAATCCGCCACATATGTTTATTTTCTCATTAACGCAATCAACAACAAACCAACAATTTATTTACTTGGTTACCGCAAGGTTTTCATAAAAGTTACCAACGCAGTCTGTTTTCACAAGTCCCTGTGTTCGACCCTGGACTTATCAGGAAACTCAGAGGAATTTACACTTGGATTCCGCTGGGGAAACTTGAGTGCACAACGCAATTTCATCAATGCATATCATCCACATTTCCATTTCATAAAATCAATCATCAAGTTTTTGGCACTATTGTTGGGGACTTCAACAAAATAGAGTGCTAACGGTAATTTTTCTGATTTCTTTGCAGACTCTCAATCTCTAGCGAATTACGACCCGGAGATTGAGAGGACTTTTAGAAAAAGATTGAGAGACCACCAATAGCAACCACAGTCAGATAAAGAGGAGATGGCGGAGCAGCCTGGAAATGGAGCACCAAATGATAACAATATCATGGCGAATCCAATTCTATTGGAAAACGATCGCAATAGGCCCATTAGGGACTATGCTCACCAAACCTCTACAATTTCTCCCTTGGAATCATGAGGCCTGCCCTCGATAGAATGTAAACCCCGAACTCTAGGTTCCTAGATAAGCATGTTTAGCCAAAGGAATGTTATATTATATATTTTCTTTCTTATTTTTATTAAAGTAGTAATTCATGGTTATTTATAGGAAATATGATGGAAGGGAAGGAAAAACATATTAGGTGGAGGTAAAGTGGCAGTTAATCCTTGAACTTGGGAGGCGGTGGAAAGTGTTTTTGGAAGAAGAAATTCAAAAGCTTGGTTTCGAAAGTTGACATGAAAAATTTTAGTGAATTTGATGCCATTTGAAAACTAAGAGAATCTAAGTTGCGAGATTGTCTTGCCGGAGGATGATTTCAGGAGGAGAAGAACAAGGAGTGAAGAAAATAAAGAGAAGGCAGAATCTCGGATTTAAGCAAGGCCAAGGTGAAGATTGGAAGTTCTAAGACAAACTATAAGGAATTCTAGGCTGAAAGTTTAAGTTAATGAAGATAACTCAATTCTAAACAAGTTTGTAGAAGGAAGTTTCTTGAAAAGAGCTCTGGATTTTGAGTTATAAATTTTTAAAATTATAACAGGGAATTGGTGCATAAGCAGACAACTGCTTGTGAAGAACAAATAAGCAATTCATCGTGGAGAATTATAGTGAGATGTGGGCATGAGGATCTCGCTTATAAAGAAAATCTCGCTGATTTTGTAAGGAAGATCTCGCTTTAGGGGGAAATCTCGCTAGGAATGGGGCTGAGTATCGCTGGTAAGATGAGTATCACTAAGATGAAAATTTGACAGGAAAAGCTTGATCTCGCTCTAGATGATCTCGCTGATCTCGTTCTAGAGGATCTCGCTGGTCTCGCTCTAGAGAATCTCGTTGGTCTCGCTCTAAGGGATCTCACTGATCTCACCCATAAGGATCTCGCTCATGAGGGGAATCTCGAGCATGAGGATCTCGCTAGTAAGGCTGTCTGTGTTAATGGAAGTTCCTTTAATAAATGAATTATTTGAGGTATTCTACAAGGAATTCTAAGTAGTTTAATCGGGAATTATATCTTTTCAGGCCAAGAAGAGCTAGGGGAAGCGTATAAACCATTAAGAGCCTGACGAATGGTGAGTGACTAAGTAAACTTAAGGTTTCTAATACTCATGCATATATGATCAAGTAAAGCATAGTGACATTAATGATGAATTTATACTTCCTCAAGCAACAAATGGTTGGAGAATAACTTAACACATGTTTCCCAGCTTGTATGTGTGTAACACAAGCCAAGGTATGTCGTGTAACCATTACAAAAGCCATGTTTCTGATTTTGATATATGCTTCCTAGGGGGGAAGGCTATGAGAGAATGAGTTCGTGTGTAAATACTAGGCAGTGGAACTTAATTTGATGTTACAAAATACACATTTGATACCGAAGGATGTTTGAGAAGATATCTAACCAATTTGGTACCCAAGGACATTTGAGAAGGTACCTGGCCAATTTGATACCAAAGGACATATGAGAAGGTATCATAGTAGCTCAATACTGAAGGACAAATTTGAGAAGGTATCTGAGCAGAAGTACCTAAAATACGATGGTAATTAGTATGGCCACGTGCACGTAGGTAGTTATGAATGAGAGACCGAAGTATGGGTCTCTTGGCCGGTAATAAACGTTTAGGAGCTAGAGCATTTAAGCTCGTTCTCAACTAGGGAATAATAATGTTTAATGCTGTCTGAGAATGGTTTAAAGCTACATCTAGAGACAATTGCTTGAGTTTACTCATTGGTATATTTACATGTTTATAGTGACGCTATGCTTGTTGCTTTATGATTATATAGTCATTCACTGGGCTTTTAGGTCACAGAATTTCTGTTTTCCCTTTTCAGGTAGCAGTCAATTTCCTCAAGGTTGATCCTGATGCTTCTTGCCACCGAAAGACTCAGCTTATTAAAAGACTTAGGTTGATGATCTGTTTTTGTACACATGTTTTGAGAGCGACTAGGGCTTCTGTAGGAATGTTTGGGCCACATGTGAATATGTTTCTATAAATGTAATGTCTTAGCTGTATGCATGCATTTATGGAATCTTTGTAGAACCTTAAAGGAGGTTTGCTGTTTGCGTATATTACTAATGTTTCAAACAGGTTAGTATTTAGATTAGAAGGCTTGGGTGGTGAGTGTTGGCAGTAGGGCTAGTAACTACCACGGTCATATCCTCTTCTAGAATAAAAGGGTAATTTGGGAGGTGGTGTGACAAGATGGAAGCAGATTTGAAATGAAGCCGGTGATGCTACAGATGATCCAGACTGCAGGTCAATTCGGAGGAAGGCGTGGCGAGGACCCGCACGCCCACCTTCGAAGCTTTATTAAAATCTACAATACTTTTGTGTTCCCAAACATCTCTGCGAAAGAAGTTCGACTAGCGTTGTTCCCATTTTCTCTCTGTGATCAGGATAGGAAATGGGTGTATTCTCTCGAGCCGGGAGAGATTACTTCTTGGGAATAAAGAAATTTATGAAGAAGTATTTTCCACCGACTGAGAATGCCAGACGAAGGAAACTTATCACAAATTTTGAACAAGACATGGACGAATCGCTCAGCGATACTTGGGCGAGGTTTAAGAGGTTGGTTCAGGACATGGTTTGAATCCCGCTTCGCAGACCGCTGCTAATGCGGCAGCCGCTAGTGGTCTACTTGATAAAACATATGACGAGGCGAAGAATATCTTGGATCGCATCTCTAAGAACCATGAAGATTGGAGAGAGAGTCACTAGAGATTGAGACTCAAAGATACTGACGCAAGTAACGGTGCTATTACTTTACTACAAAACCAGATGACCACAATGATGAATTTAATCCAAGGAATTGCGATCAGCAGCCCAATACCGCAAACTGGGCAAATCAATGCAATTAGTCAAAACACCGCAAGGTGTGCGACTTGCGGTGATGGGCATGCGATGGAAGATTGCCTGCAAAATCCACAATCTGTCTACTTTGTAAAGAATAACCCTTTTTTGAAAACTTACAACCCCGGGTGGAGAAACCACCCCAATTTTGCTTGGAAGAATCAGCAACAAAGTTTCCAACCTGTGGCACAGAAAAAGGGCCACCAGGATTCTTCCCACGCAACAACGGTCAAACGAGCAATCAAGTAAGTAGCTCATAACCACCGCAATCCTCTTCTTTGGAAAGCCTACTGAAGCAATACATAGAGAAAAACGAGACCGTGCTTCAAAGTCAGGCTACGTCCATCCATAATCTAGAATTATAGATGGGTGAGATTGCGAGTGAGCTGAAGAGTAAACCACAAGGGGCTCTGCTAAGTTCAACTGAACTTCCACACAACCCGAGAGGATTAGGTAAAGAGCTCAGGTTGTGACATTGCGCAGTGGGAAGACTGTGGAGGGAGAAAAGAAGGAGCTTAGTAGAACAACTTCCATTGTGGCTGAACCTGAGATTGCAGTGACGCAAGAAGAAGAAAGAGAAAAAGAAGCAGTAGAACCGAAGGTTGAGTCGACCTCAAAGCCAACTGAAACAGGAACCGTGAAAGTTCAGTTACCCCATTTTCCGTAGAGACTAAGGAAGAAAAAGAACGAAGAGGTACAATACCAACGCTTCTTATCTATGTTAAAGCAATTACATGTTAATATTTCTTTCAGTGAAGTGATTGAGAAAATGCCTGCCTATGCCAAGTTTCTAAAGGATATGGTAACTAAGAAGAGGGGAGGTGGAAAATTTGCCACGGTGGCATTAATGCAAAGTTTCAAATCAATAATTCCACCGAAGATGAGCGATCTTGGGAGCTTTACTATTCCTTGCTCTATAGAAGGACTGTACATCAGGCAAGCCCTGTGTGACCTAGAAGCCAACATAAATTTGATGCCTCTGTCAATCTTTAGACTATTGAATGTAAGGCAACTTGTGCCCACAACAGTAACTCTTCAACTGGCCGACAGATCTCTGGTGCATCTAGAGGGAAAGGTGAAGGATATGCTGATAACCATTGACAAATTTATCCTGCCAGCTGACTTTATCATTTTAGACTACAAGGCCGACAAAGCTGTGCCCATCATTTTGGGGTGACCTTTTCTATCAACATGTCGTACCCAAATTGATGTGCATAAACGGGAAATCAATTTGAGTATTAATAGACAGAAGCTCAAGTTTAATATAATTTGTGGCATGAAGTTTTCGGATGAAGAAGACCTGCATGATTCAGATGATGACCAGAATGTGATTGAAGAAGAAAAGTTTGATGAAGAGAATGAAGAAGAGGATGCCAGCGCATCCGTTGCTACCTGTATTGCGATCACAACAACAAGAAGTAAGAAAGAAGAAATGATCGCAAAGAAAGAAGTAGAGCCAACAGAAATAGATCAAAGAAAAACAACGCAACCTTCCCTAGTGAAGCCACCAACACTTGAATTGAAGACCCTACCAACCCATTTAAAATACGCATTTTTGGGGTAGAATGAGAAGTTTCCAGTTATCATTTTCTCTGCGGTCAATGAAGACCAGAAGAATGTGTTGATGTGCATTCTCAGAAAGCATGTGCGAGCAATTGGCTGGACGCTCGCTGACATTAAAGGAATTAGCCCTGCGTACTACATGCACCAAATTCATCTTGAAGATGACCACAAAGCAACAATTGAACATCAATGCATACTCAACCCTGTGATGAAGGAGGTCATCAAGTAGGAGATCATTAAATGGCTAGATGCGGGCATTATCTATCCCATAGCAGATAGCATGTGGGTTAGCCCCGTGCAGTGTGTGCCGAAGAAGGGCGGAATGACGGTAGTCCCAAATGAAAAGAACGAATTAATACTGCAAAGGACCATCACTGGATGGCGCATATGCATGGACTACCGCAAATTGAATGCAGCTACAAAGAAAGATCATTTCTTTCTGCCATTCATTGATCAAATGATTTTTACTGCTTCCTGGATGATTATGCCGGATACAATCAAATTATGATAGCTCTAGAAGATCAAGACAAGACCACATACACCTGCCCATATGGGACATTTGCTTTTCGCCGCAGCTATTTGGCCTCTGGAATGCGCCAAGCACGTTCCAAAGGTGTATGATGGCCATCTTTTCAGATTATCTCGAGGACTTTGTGGAAATATTTATGGATGACTTCTTTGTTTATGGGAACACTTATGAAGTCTGTTTAGCCAATTTGGAGAAGATACTAAAAAGATGTGAAGAGACGAATCTGGTGCTCAACTGGGAAAAAGGTCATTTCATAGTGAAGGAAGGCATAGTGTTGGGACATAAGGTCTCCCGGGATGGGTAGGAAGTGGACAAAGCAAAAATTGAAGCAATTGAAAAACTTCCACCTCCAACTAGCGTGAAGGTTGTACAAAGCTTCTTGGGGCACGCTAGATTCTACAGACGATTTGTCAAAGACTTTTCTAAAAAAGCACGACCACTGAGTGTGTTATTAGAGGCCGATAGAAAATTTGAGTTTGACAACAACTGCCTCAACACATTCAGAGTTTTGAAGGATGCGCTGATTATCGCACCCGTATTGATTGCGCCGGATTAGACACTTCCTTTTAAATCATGTGCGACGCAAGCGGGTATGCGATGGGAGCAGCTTTAGCGCAAAAGAGAAAAATAATCTTGCACCCCATCGCATATGCGAGTAAAATATTAACCCTGCTCAAACAAATTATACCACCACAGAGAAAGAACTCCTAGCGGTAATTTTTGCGTTGGAAAATTTTCAGGCGTATCTATTGGGAATAAAGGTACTAATCTACACTGATCACTCAATGATCAAATACTTAATGAAAAAAAAGGACGCAAAGTCGAGGCTGATCAGGTGGGTTCTCCTCCTTTAAGAATTTGATATAGAAATAATTGACCGGAAGGGGACAGAGAACCAAGTTGTGGATCACTTGTCTAGACTGAAAAATCCTGAGGTTGACCACAATGAGTCTGAGGTGAGTGCCATATTCCCGGATGAGCAGCTGTTCCATATAGAAGAATTGCCCTGGTATGCAGACATAGTCAATTATTTAGTTTGCGAGCAATTCCCTGAAGATTACATCTATCACCAATAGAAGAAGCTAAAAAATGAATGCAGAAATTATTATTGGGATGAGCCAAATCTGTATAAAAGAGGTGCAGACTAGATTTTTCGATTGTGCGTACCAGATGCTGCTCAACAACGCATATTATCGCAATGCCACGACTCACCATATGGTGGGCACTTTGGAGGGCAGCGCACTGTAGCCAAAGTTTTTCAGTGTGGATTCTTTTGACCTACATTATTCAAGGATGCGGCTGACTACGCAATAAAATGTGATCGGTGCCAACGTACAGGTAACATTTCGTGAAAATATGCAATGCCAATGAACACTATCTTGGAGCTTGAATTATTCGACGTATGAGGGATTGATTTCATGGGACCATTCTCTCCTTCGAATGGTAAACATTACATTTTATTAGCCATCGATTATGTATCCAAGTGGGTAGAGGCAATAACATTAAGATAGTCACCACATGAAATATTTCTAAAAGTTAGGATTTTACTAGCTTTCTTTCAAACTCTCTTTACAACGCATTCTAAGAACATCACATGACTCATTTCAATCTTTTGGCAATGAGAACATTACCGCATTTTAAATTTGAGGGTAAGATATTTATTTTTAAATATATATATATATATATATATATATATATATATATATTTGAGAATAACAACTCCACTGTCAACGCAATGGGAAACGTATGTTGATAAGAGTTAAGTTGTGAAAGGCACTTACTCGTAGTTGGATGTCTGCATGACACACGTGGGGGCAAGCCAAAACGAAAGTAAGTCACCAAGATCAATGCATAAATAAATGACCACAACTCCACTGCCAAATAGGTATGAGTTTAGTCTGAGAAAGAGTGCATTGCTCATAGTTAGATGTCCGCATGACACCCGTAGGAGTAAGCCAAAATGAAGGCAAGGCACTTGGATCAGCGCAAGGTCAGAAAAAAAATATCAATGAAGAAAATTTTTATGCAAGGATAAAATCATTTGATACCCATTAGAATTTTTTTTTTGAAATAAATCATGCGATGTTCCGGAATTTAGTAAAGTCCTTTTGAATGTTAAGCTTGCAGTCCCTAGGTCTTAGAAATATTTTAAGAAGAGACTTAAATAAGACTTAAGAAAATTATGGTATATAGGATTTGAACGAAGTATCCTTGAGAAATCTAGGAAAAGAACTTTGTGGTTGACTTACTAAAGGAATCTTTAGCTTATGCTTGAGGACAAGCATTGTTTAAATTTAGGGGTGTGATAACGGGCAGAAACACACGTTATCATAGTACTAAGTTCTCAAACAATGTTGGATTGCGTTGATGAAATATGTTAATTTGCGTCCATTAAGCATCAATTTCATAATATCACGGTCACATGCATTCATCGCATTAGAACAGTTGATTTTTGTATTTTTGTGCAGAATATGCGTTGACGCAATACAAAAATTGCGATCATAGGCAATCTTTGGTCGAGCGCAACTTCACCGTAAGGCTTTGCGATGATTGTGTTTGCAAACATTCATCCGAGAAGGATCGCCGCAACTTGGTCAGTGCAACATGGTGGCCGTATCTGGGTGAAAGGCTAATTAAGCGCGATGAGACAGAATGGCTCGGAAGAGCCAGGTTAGAATGCATAATCAAGAGATAGGAGCTTAGGAATGAGCACTATTTGTTATCAATGCATCGCATGCATCCTAGTGATTGGATATAATTGTATGCGGTCACCTTACTTTTATGCATTTTGCATCATCGCATAGGACAAGAGTAGAGACTTAGGAATAAGCTCTATGGACACTTTTGCATTCAACACATGTGTCCTAGACTTAGGGGCATCGCATTTGCATTGGAAAATGACTTGCTGTGCATGGTTGTAATACGATCGCATAGTCTGACGCATTCCCATGTAACGCTGGCTAAAGATCTTCTCAACCCATTCATCGCATACTCGTTGCATCTATCACACAACTTCCTTTTCTCAAATCCGCCGCATATGTTTATTTTCTCATTAACGCAATCAACAACAAACCAACAATTTATTTACTTGGTTACCGTAAGGTTTTCATAAAAATTACCAACGCAATATGTTTTCATAAGTCCTTGTGTTCGACCCTGGACTTACCAAGAAACTCAGAGAAATTTACACTTGGATTCCGCTGGGGAAACTTCAGTGCACAATGCAATTTCATCAACGCATATCATCCACATTTCCATTTCATAAAATCAAGCATCATTTAAATCTTCCATTGCCTTCTGATAAGACAACGGATCCTCAGCGTCGCCATCTGTTACCATAGCAAGGATTTCTGTGAAACCCAGATGACGAATGGGCGAGTTCGCAACCCTTCCACTGCATCATGGTTTCCTCAACTCTCGAGGTGGAGCCTTCAAGGCCCAACTATACTTACGAGCATCTGTGAAGGTTCATTCACATTAATTTTAACATATAGTTTATATATGAATCATATTCATATAACTAATATTTGAATCATATTTAAATATTTATTTCTCTCAATAAACTTTCCTCTCAATAAACCAAGATGTAATACACGAGTAAAACGATAATTTTGACCCTTGTAAAGGATTGACTTACTGATCATAGTTAAATAAGATGGATTTAGAAATATATCTATAGTGAAAAGAATGTAGCTACTGGGATTTAATGGAGCGATCCGGTAGTGAACGAACATTTGTTAATTTGGTTAAAAAAGGTTTTAGCCAATTAATCTCGGATCATTAGAGTCATGATCTGTAGGTCCATTAGGTCCCCTTACTAGCTCATAAATGGACTAAGTCTTAGAATAGTGTAATGAGAAAATTTGAAAGTTCAAATTCGAATTACAGGAAATATTAATTATATGGGATGTAACTAAATGTTCAATTTTCGAATTAAATGAAATTGGATAGTCGAAGAATATTTAAATATCATTTAAATATTTTACATGAATATGAATTCATGTTTGAGAAATTGGTGGTTTAATAATTTGATATTTGATATTAAATTGTTTAATTAATTGTTTCAAATTAATTATTCAAATTAATTTTGTTTAAAACTAATTAATTTTGTTTAAATATTAGTTATTGAATTATTATTTTATAAAATTATTTTTGAAATTTTATTTCAGATTAAAATTGAATTTGCAAAAATTCAATTGAAAATGAAGGTACCCACTTCCTCCATTTTACAAATCCACTTCCAATTCCACTTTGTGCCTAATGTCTTGGTGTCAACTTCTCATCAAATTGAACTGCATGTTGTTATTGTACAAAAGCATGAATTTGCCGAGAAAATGAGATTCATGCAAAATTGATTTATGAAGAAAGTTTCTTCATCTCTTCAGAACTCAAAAATCAGAAAATTTCTCTCCAAAATTTCCTTAATTTAATCTCATTTTGAATTTCAAAATGATGACTATTATACTTAGAGAATAGTAAGAAAGATCAAACGGTGGTCTACAAACCATTGGAGAGGAAAGAAGCTCAAGAATTGCTTAATCGAAGAGGTTCTATAAAGGTAATTTCTGAAACCCTATTTTGCTATGTTGTACATGCATGCTTCGTTTGCTAAATTAATGTAATTAGAATGCTTAAAAATCCTGATTGCTTCCATTTATTGAATGTCAATAAGGTCCCCTCGTTAGTTCAATAAGGACTAATGATAATCCAATTAATTTGAATTGTTCAAATTAATTAAAGGGAATTAACTGTATAAGATACAACTAAATAATGTATGTAGATACATTATAAAACATAATGTATATTGATACATTATATATAATTTTACGAGAGAAATAAATATTTAAATATGATTCAAATATTAATTATGTAAACATGATTCATATAGAGACTATATGTTAAAATTTAACGTGAGTATGATTCATATTGAATTTATAGAGTTTTATGAGAGAAATAAATATTTGAATATGATTCAAATATTAATGATGTGAATATGATTTATATAGAAACTATATGTAAAAATTAATATGAATATTATTCATATTAAATTTATATAGTTAGATGAGAGAATTATTATTTGAATGTGATTCAAATATTAAATTATATGATTGTGATATATATATATATATAAAACTAGAAGTTATATTATATGTGATATAATATAAACCATAGGTTATATGTTATATGTGATATAACATACAGTTTAATATTTATATACATTAAATTAGTTAATATATATACTATTGATTTTATTAAAATTCAAATTTATGAAATTTTATTTTTAGAAATTACAAAGGGGGAGGTAGTTAAACTCCCTCAACCCATTCAAACCGATCTCAAATGTAAAAAAAGAGAGAGAAAGTGGTTCTCTCAACTTCATTTTCTTCCTCTGGCTTCTCTCTAGATGAAGAGGAATGCTCTCAGATCATTCACCATCTCTCATAATCCTTCCCTCTTGCCAAAATTAAGTGCAAGTCCACAACTCTACACGATTATTGTTCCCGAGAATAACGAGGAATACCTCGTGGTTGTGTCCTCTTTATCCCGTATGGTGTGTTTGTGGTACCGGGTTTGGGAGATCAAGAGGAGATCAGGCAAGTTCGTACTATGGAGAGGAAACACGAAGATATAGATCTTCAAGGACATGTATTGCTTAATCCCTCTTCTCCATTTCCATAGTAGTAGCATGCTTGTTTAATAATATTTATTAATTGTCTTTGTCACTCTTAATTTTGCATGTTTTGTAAAATGAATTAGAGATCGATGCAATCGTGTGCTTGTGCTTCGGAGAATTCCAATTCTTTCAATTAACATCAGAGCCATCTCGAGTCTCTAAATTTCATTTTCGAACTTTAATTCAAAGTTATTGGTGGGTGTATGATCTACATTGTGAATGTATATTCTAGATTTTTCACATTGGACATTTCGAAATTGGCCTAGAATTTACTGTTTTAAAGGTATTTAAAGTTGTAATCACCTGGTGTTTTGGGCATTTAAATTCTTATAATCAACTCTGTAATTTTTCTATCATTCATGATGTGGTTCCGACTTCGATTTGGAGAATTTTTGGAACAAGAACGGAGCAAATCAGATGAACATGTGAAATAGAGTAGACTTTTTGCCTTAGAGCGTCGCAACGCTCCAGCTGTGCTACATGCAACGTGGCCCAACGCTTTGGCAACATAAAAGCCAACATCACAACACTAGCAAAGCCCTACAACGCTCCGGATGGTCAACGCGTGCGTCAGGCATCCTTCAGGTTGTGGGTTTTGAGCCTCCTCAACAATTTCAAAGCAGTTTTTTTTTATTATTGTTAATTTGTAATAATGATTTTTTTTTTCATTAATTAAATTAATATAAGTGTCATGTTATTTTATTAATGTGTAGGATGCCAATTTCAGTTCAATGTTGCTTTTATTTTTTATTTTTATTATACATGCGATTTTTTATTTTTTATTATATGTATAGTGTATGTCATATAGTATAAAAATCCCACCATAGGATGAACATTATTTCATGCATTATTTTAATATAAATGTTATATTATATAGTTGGATGATTTAGTTAAACATGCCTACGCATCATATTTAATATAATTGTTATATTATATGATTGCATGTATTTATAACATATCCATGCATCATTTTATATTATAAGTTTCATAATATATAGTTAAGGATGATGGATAATTGTTATATTTTTTTTTCATTACTTGATTATATAAATGTTATTTATTATGTAATAAAAATGAAGATGCATGAAGTATGACACTACTTTACACATCTGCGTACTAAGTTGGCAACGAGAAGCCCATCTCAGTTAAAGTAGTGGCAGACATTAAAATGTTGTTTATTTATACCAAATATGGTGCTTTTATCACCATAAGAGAAATTTGATTTCTCCAAACTTTATTACTAAATATTTCATAGAATATGAATAATTTTAGTAATAAGGTATGTTTTCAAAAGTTGTTTTGAAAATATGTTCAGCTTTGAATAAATACATTTTTCTATGTTAAAACTTAACACATTTGCGTACTAAACTGAGAGAATTTAAGGATTAATGAATCCAAAAAGAAACAAAGATTCTATTCTCCTAAAGGAATACATGTCTTTGGCTTTTAAATGACAGTTATAGGTAATTTTCTAAGAGTTAGAGTTAAATTATTATTACCTGTCAAAAGTCTTGCTTCTCATGCAGGTGTATCATTCAAACTTTATTAGATAAGGTTTTGGCCAATGTTGGATTTTTTTTACACATGTGGTCTTGTGATTGAAAACATAAGTCTAACTTCATAAATAAGTCATTAATATGATTGATGAGTATTTAATAATAAATATATGTTATTCTAATGCAACTTAATTTTTTTTTTTTTTTTTTTTGAAATGTTTAAAAGAAATTAGACTAAAGTTTAAGTCATTTGGGCCAGTGTATTGTGGCATTATAATCAAATCATAATTATTAGTATAGGAAAATTTTTGTCCTGAGCTTAATTGATAGAGATGAGATGAGATTTCAACTTTGAACATTAGGTACAATTTGGATGAAATTACACTGCAGCAGGAGAAATGTAGCCTTGTTGAACTTAGTACATTTTTAGTACTTTGTTAAACACAATGCTAATATTCTAAAATTACATTGATGTCTGGCTCCACTAAGGATATGCAATGGAGATTGCAGTTTTGAATGTTATTTCCTCCAATATATTTGCAAAACAATATTGGATTATAAAAGCGTTATAAAACTTGTTTATAACATTTCAGGTTTTGGGTAAGTTGAGACACTTGTGTCAAAACAAACCCTTAGTGAAATAAATGTTCAAAAGTATACCTAGTTGTAGGTAGTCCTTGAGGAGTTTATGAATGGTCTTTTGAACATTCCAAAGTAAAACGATGTATTTGTGTAGCAAATACTGGTTAATTTGGAAAGTTAAAGGTTGCAGACGTGTAAAGAGGTCAAGTTGTGTTGATGAATTAGTTTCAAGTAAAACCACGTGATAGTTAACAAGTGTTGTTAACTATTTATTTTATTTGGTCGTCAATTTATAATTGTCAACAGATAAGTCTTCATCGTAGTGGGAGAGTTATGAGATAACTTAACCTACACAAAGGCTTATTTGAAGTCGGCATTGTCATATAAGATGACAAGATGAAAACTTATAAACCTTTTAGTAATGGGAGAGTTATGCGATGACCCAATCTTCGCTATGACTTATTGGAAGTCAGAAAGAGATATTTTGTTATAGTCATAAATTTGAGACAAAGTAGTGTACTTAATCTCAATCAGTTATTTGTAGATTTTCATTGATGGGGGCAACATCAAAGGATATGAATAGATTTATAAAAGGGAGACTTGAAAGTGTGGTACTTGGAGATAGAGATATTCAAAGTATAACTCTTGATATAAGATGAAAACTAGAGCCAGAACTGTTGGGTGAAAATGGATAGTGAGTCAATTTTCTAACTAGTTCCTATAACAAAGTCTTTATGAATTTTTTTGATTCATTGTTACATATAAGATGTGTAAGAATGAATAACTTCTCTTATGAAAAGGAATTCACTGCTTCTACACTATTTTAAGGAAATTTTCACAGCTTGAATTGCAAAATGTTTGCAAATATTGTGATATTCATTTGAGAAATGAATTTCACAATTGGGATCTTTGGAAATAAGGGTTTGATATAATATCATAACCTATGACTTTGAATGATGACGATGTTCTTGTACATACAAGAAAGTGCAATATCGGTATTTATATGTTTTATATTGATGTTTGCTCATTATGAATGAAGCAAAAATCAGTATGAAAGTGTAACATCCCCAATTTCAGAAAAAATTAAGTTAATTATCAAAAATTATTGAGTTTAAATTTTTCTTTCATTTGAAAAATTGGGATTAAATTGAAATAATTGAAAAAATTTTATTGGTTAAATTGAATTTAATTGATTAGATATTCAAACTGATTATCTTGAAAATATTGAATTTTGCTTCCCTTTGATTTTGGATTTTAGGGTCAACTTAAAAAAAAATTAAAAGAGATAATTAATTTCATGTGGTTTTGGATTGATTTAAATATTTGGAATTATTTAATTTGTATCAAATTGATGGATCTTATGCCTTTAATTTTATAAATTTAGTAGAATCTTTGGAGATTTTGGAGATATTATGATCAAATATTTTATTTATTTTTCAAAATTTGAAAAAAAAATAAAAGAATTGAGATTTTTTTCCCGAAATTAAATGAGAGTGAAAAGAGGCCAAAAATTGGGAGAAAGCAATTCGGTTTTTTAGCGATAGCCTCCACAAAATTATCGATTTTCGGAGTTTGAACCGTTGGATCGTGTTCAAATTTGGCCAGTCTATTCGAGATATATAGAGTTTCATAAACGGTTGGATCGTTGTTTGAAGCTCTAGTTTGTTCGTAATCGCTGCTGAATAAAATCTGTAAAACTAGAAATTCTCTTCTCTCTCACTCTCACAAATCCTCTTCATGCATGACCCTCACTACCAGCCGCTAACCTAAACAATATATGTCATTCGACAGAAACACCCATTGCCTATCTATGGTAGCCATGAGATGACGCGCCATCAGCCGCTACTGCCCGATCTTTGCCGAAATCTTGAGAAAAACCTTGAGTAAGACTTATTTTTCCTTATAATTTGGAAGGTGAAATTCACCCATTTGATTTTGGGTTAAATTAGTAACCTCTCTTTGGTGTGAAACTTAGATTCAAGATTTGGAAGTTTTGAGGCATTGACCATCAAGCTAGAGATCATTTTTCGTTTTGTAGAAAATTGGTAAAGATCGGTAAGTTTTGGGTAAGAGCGGTTGAGTTTAGAAGGTTCTCGGTTGCCCATTAAATTTTGGTTTTCTTTTTGGTTGATGTCAATTATATTTGAAATTTAGATCCAAGATTGGAGTACTTCAGAGTGCGCAACGTGCTGTCCAGCGGATTCAAGTTCGTTCGGCAAGTAGTTTAGTAAGCGTTGTGATCCTTGTTGTTGGTTGTTGGACACCTATTGATTATTGGACTAAAAGAATGGTTTAATTTTAAGTATTTTGAAGATTCTAAGTCGTCATCCATTGAATTTTAAAATCTGCTAAGAGGAGATTTTGGAGTCGAAATCCTGCGAGTGTCTATTGATCAAGTTTCGTTTGGGAGATTCAATTCAGGACTTATTTGATTGGAGATCATTAGCTTGGATTAATATCTGAATTTGACTTCGAGGTAAGTAATCTTACTACTGGAACTGCCCAAGGGCTAAGCATTGGATGTATGCTAGCATGATGGATGAATGTTATGGTAGAATGACAGCAAGATGAACTGATAGTTTAGTATAATCGATGTATGTTCTTGCTTGAGGATTTTAAAGATGTATTTGTGCACATAGATACTTGAATGTTAGCATGAGATGATATTTGATTTCATAAGGTTGTATGTGATCTGTGGATATTGAGGCATGTGTGTATGTTGTAGAGCCATGATGTTGAGGCATATATGTATGTCATAGAACCATATTGTGATAATTATGGTGTCGAGCCTATGATAGTAATTTTACGGATTAGTTAGAATGCCCATTAGATTTGTGTCTCCTTCCGGATTTACCAGTTTGTGTTTCCTTTGGGATTCACCAGTTATTGTGTCTCCTTCGGGATTCACCAGTTTGTGTTTCCTTCGGGATTCACCAGTTTGTGTCTCCTTCGGGATTCACCAGTTATTGTGTCTCCTTCGGGATTCACCAATTATTGTGTTTCCTTTGGGATTCAACAGTTATTGTGTTTCCTTCGGGATTCACCAGTTTGTGTTTCATTCGGGATTCACCAGTTATTGTGTTTCCTTTGGGATTCACCAGTTATTGTGTTTCCTTCGGGATTCACCAGTTTGTGTTTCCTTTGGGATTCACCAGTTATTGTGTCTCCTTTGGGATTCACCAGTTTGTGTTTCCTTCGGAATTCATCGGTTATTGCGTTTCCTTCAGGATTCACCAGAGGTAGTGGGCATATTTAGCTACACTAGGATAGAACTCAGTTTTTCATGTATGTATGTGTCCCACGAGGACTAGGATAGTTTATATGTTCCACCAGAGGTAGGCATCTAGAAGACATAGATGCCTAACCTGACCCCAATAGTGGTTACTTACTGAGATGCATCGGCGACGGACAAGTGAAATTCGTGATCAAGCCACTAGGACTAGTTTTATACTTCCACTCATGAGATTTAGATTTCTTTTCATGTTTTTTTTACTTTCAGTTTTGATGTTTAAAACTTACTATTAAGAATCGTTTTCAAACTTATTTATTATCATTTATGATTTATGGATACCCTATTGTTGTTTTTAAATATTTGAATTTATTGAAAGTCTTTTGAACTTACCTTATTTAATTAACATTTATTTCACCATAACAGAGTGTTGTTTTAAGTTCCATGCATGCATGTATTTAGTAACGGTCTAACTTAAGTCCTAGAGGGTCGAATCGTTACAGAAAGTTTGATTATTTAACCAATTTCAAATAGTTTATTTAAAGTGTTCTTGTATATTAAAAGCCCACATTCAAATGTTTAGGACATAGTTTGTCTCATACATCTTACGTTGACAAAGTAGTTATTTACTATTTGATGCAATTGCTTCAGGTGGAATGGTAATGTACCATTCTAAAATGAAGTCCAAATGTCTAAGGGAAATGTTTCCTAAGACACCTTAATTGTTAAGGGGATGTAAATCTTACATGAGACTTTGTTAACATTTAATATATAATTGGTTAGTTAAATCGGCAAAGTCGATGGTATGACCATTGAGTTTTGAAAATTAAAATTTACGAATTATGAGAAATTGGTGCATATAGTTTCATATTTGATCTTTTACAGGGTGCACTGTTTCATCATTGGATTTAGAGAAATCTATGTTTTATTCTAGTTGATGTAGATCAGACGATGAAGCGAATGTTTTGCTTGTGAAACAATGTTTTGCATAGTCACGTATGTCCTTAGATATTTGAAAGTTGTTTAAAAAAATGACTTAATCTATCCCTTTTATGAGATAATGTGGTGCCAAGAATGAGTCAGAGGACATATGTAACACCATGTTGTAGGAATAACAAGGAATAAGAGAAACATCTTGTTGGTGAAAAGATGGTTCTTGTTAACATAACAATTTGAATTATATAAAAAGATTCTCTAGGCTAAAGTGTGAAAGGATCTCCTAGACTTTCTAGGACTATGACACATGTCTCTAGTGTGCTACAGCAAGTGGGAGAGCATGTAGGGTACAAAGTATACCCTAGGATACATGTCTAACTGGTTTACATTTCCCTTGCTCTAGTGCAAATGGGAGATTGTTGAGACGTATGCCATAAAGTCTCGTGGTTATATGTTAGTTGAATCAATGGTTGATTAGTTTTATGTAACTTATGCAATAATCCATTAAACTAAGATCCAAGGTTAACTAATGTGACTTAAACATATATGTGGAAACATACATGTGGATCATGTTTAAGTGATAACCTATATGGTGTGCAGTATATGGATAAGATTGGGTACCTTATCATAGTAACACTATTGATACAACTCGCTTTGTAAATGTTACAATTGTTGTAAAGTATTACAAATAACTTGATCTTGATTATTCATGTGGAGACATGTGAGTAAGGGTGCCCTATACAAAGAGTTTGTATAAGACAAGACTACGAAATGTTGAGTCTCTCTTTATAATACCGTTACTATAAGAGACTCCCTTTTCACCAAGATGACCATAGGTGACTTGTGAAGGAACTCTTAACAAAGAGACCCATGAGCGGAAGCGAGATCGTTCCAAACCCCATTGTGACAGAACATACACATTTACAATCAAACAGTAATAGTTATGCAAAAACTCTAAATTATAGCATGCCACAAAAGGGAAATACTAAGGTTCAAGCGAACTTGCCCTTGAAGAACTATTCTTCTCATTCCCTCAAACTCACTGCACGATCGTTCACCAACACGAACGTCATGCCTCAGCTATCTCCTCGAGCAAGCACAAACAACATTCGACCTTTGAACAGAAAGTAGACACCATCAGAAAGCTACCTTGGTATTCTCGGTGTGAGAATCCAGGAGTTGTGGGCTCTGTGGGATTTGGTAGAGGATAGGAGAAATTTTACAAATCGTGTAGACGATCGAGTAAGTGGGAGATAGTTTTTAGTCTATCGTATGGACAGTGTACTCGATCGTTTAGAATACAAGTGACTATCGTATAGAAGCTCGTTACACGATCGTTTATGCTCTCAAGCTAATGTATAGCTATATCTTTTGATCGCACGATTCTCAATCACTTAATGATCGCCTTCTTTAAAAAATGAAAATGATTTTTATTTTATCCATCAGTTACCATAACTGATCACAACTTCTAACTAAGTTGGTTATGGGAGAAAAATCCATAACCAATTATCCTATAATTGATTTAATTACAAATATAATCAATATATTCATAACCTATAGTTTTAATATCACATCTCATGTAATATATAAACCATAATTATTTTTCTCCCTTTTAGTATTTAATAATAATTCCTCCATTTAATGTATCTAATACATTAAATCAAGTATATCTTATATAATTGATCCAATTTAATTATATCATATATAATCAAATTTTCCCTTCCCTTTACTACCCTTCTTCTTCTTCCACTTGTTAGTGTTGGAAAAAGAAGGTGCAGACTTAGTTCTAAAGGTCGAACCTTTGTTCAACTTTTTAGATGATGAAGCAATATTTGTCTCACCAACTTTCTTCTCCTTGCTTTTTAGCAAGGATTAGAACGTCTATAACTGTTGAGGAGAGTTGTAAAGGTGTGATCAACCCTGTTTAGAACAGCGTTGCTTACAAAGTGCAGGAAGCTTTTCGGCAACGTTTGCAGAATAATGCTAACCTGGCTGCCCTCATCGATTCGGGCCCCATTCATCTCTGCCACATTAAAGTGGACCATTTAGTTCAGAACATGTTCTCAAACAGATGTACCCTCCTTCATTTTGGAATTGAAGATGCTTTTGAGAGCTTCATGCTTGAGCTGTCCAGACAGTTGTCCGAACATCCCCTTCAGGGACTCCATGATCACACAAGCAGTGACCATAGGCTCATGCTTCTTGGCCAAGACATTGCTTATGCTGGCCAAGATGTACACTCGGGCCTTCTCGTTCATCCATGTCCATCGATCATACGCGTCTCGAAAATTTCGAGCAGCAGTAGGAGCTGGAATAGAAGGAAACTTCTTCGTAAGGACGAACCGAAGATCATCGATGATTAAAATAGTAAGTATTGAGTTTTTCCAACTAGCGTAATTGTCACCAGTTAATTTGGCAGCGGCTAATAAAGCTAATGTCGTGGTTGCCATAATTAAAACTTGCTAAAACAAACATGAACAAACTTAATAAGTCTATGCATTACCAGTTTTAACACCAATTTTAGGTTTTAGCAAAATAGTTCTAATGTACCCTAAGTTAAAGACATCTATTTTGATGCCCTAGCGAGGCAGGACAAAAGTCATCAGTGGAGTGATCAAGTGCCCCTTCATTGGAATGAGACATTCTTAACCATTAGACAGAAACAACTCTTGTAACCGACTCTAACAGTCACCATTTTTCGGTCCAGAATATGTTAACCTTTAACAATTCTGGTAAGTGTAACCCCTCATTTTAGGTCCTAGAGTCTCGCCCTAATGCGTCCACCGTAGGAAAAAAGCATATTAGGACAAGAGACTAAAGCGACTTTATCCTTTCCAGGAGATCAGATAAAGAGTCGTGCAAAACTACCATCCTTTAGGGGGACACTCCCAAGGTACCTCGAGGTGATGCACAAAACGTTATCCAACCTAATGAGAGAGACATGGGATATGTTGTCACATGTCCCACTCCCACTTACTATAAACATTCTCTCCGTTCACCTTGGTATTAACCTACCCAAACACCATCCTTTAGAAGAACACTCCCATGGTGCTATATGGCCGAGGATAGATCTCACGGTGTGAACTTTAGGGAGAAATGTGTAGAGGTTTAAGTGAAGTATCATGTACTCCAAGTACCTCCCACTGAATGTTCTACCTAGGGATTCATTAACTTAGACAATCCAGCTACTGATTTTATTTAAGTGAGAACTTAATTTGCTAAAGAACAACTCTTGCTTTTGATAATTAAACAAGTTCGAATCAAGTCTCATTAAATATTTTAACAGACTATCATTGAATTTACATGCATGCATCAAATCTATCTAATTCACCTTTCCAGATGGGTTCCCGGGTAGGGGTGTTCTGTTTCCGTCACCTTAAATACACCAGGCTAGACAAAACCTGCCTTAGACAAAAGGTCCCTTATAGATAGATTTGCTACATATTCAATCTTTTATTTGTCAATTTAATCCTATTAAACCGATTAAAAGATTAAATTTATGTTTCTAATCTCATTAGAACCGTGATCTTAGGTCTATCCCAATCAAAATTTAAAACTCTTTTAAAACCTGATTAAACCAAAGTTTGCATGCACGTCTTTCTTATTGATTTTAGTTATAATTTCTATTATAACTCTTATACACAGAAACAACTAAAACCATTCACATTGCTAAGCTAGACTAGGTATTTATAACTTTTATAAATTAACCTATGTGTCCTGCTTCATGCAATGTTCATTCATTACTATATATAACACTTATATAACATGTAATGAACCAAGCATACATGCTTTCATACACCCTTATATTATAACACTTATAATATATAGATGATGTATGGATATATTTAATGCATGCATATATTATAACCCATATATTATATGATGCATGAGCATGCTTTAAATTAATTTAGTCATGCAAGTTACTATATCATAACTCTTATAATATAGAGATGATGCATGAAAAATACATAACCTATGGTGGGTTTTAAAATTATATGACATACTTTATGACATATAAAATAAACATACATCACATGTACATTCATTAAGAATCAATGGACCAGGATGATTAGCCTCAGAAACCGGAAAAATAAAGCTATCTATTACAAAACTAACGAGCCAACCAGTTCAATCAGACGAATCGGGTCTTGAACCACCTGGGTGAAGCATCGTTCCTTTGATCGTATAGCAACTTCGTGTGATCGTTTAGTGACATTGAACGAGAATAAACAATCGTTTAGCATGGACCGTGTGCCTACAACAATGCGATGAAGCATGAAGGTCATGCAATCGTGCAGCACACATCGTGTAATGCATGCCTAAATGATTGAGTAGGCGACAACTTGTTGGGAATGTCCTAGAACTCGCAATTCGTGTTAAACATTCTATTTTATCAATAACAATGACCTGTTGATTTTGCATCTTATTATGAAAATCCAACAAACGCATCCTTGGCTATCGTCTTAATATTGTAACTTTACGTAATGACATAAATAGGATTAAGTTGATAGTATATAGCCTAAATGGTCGAATAAGTATATGGATGAAATTGGGTATCTGATCCTGGTAACACTATTGGATGTGGGCCACTCTGTAGTTGTTACAAGAAGTTGTAAAGTGCTACATACGATGTGATCCACAAATCGTTCATGTTGAAACATGAGAGTGGGGGCATCCTATGCAATGAGTTTGCATATAGACTGGACCACGAAAATAGTCACTTTTCTTTATAACGACTATTTACTGTTAAAATTGACTATTTCATTTATTATATAACCTAGGTTAACTCGATCTTAATCCTGAGCTAGCTATGAAATTCTGTTTGTTCAGGATTATCCTTTGATCTGCAAACGATGAGAGTAGTTCAACAGCACGGCTCAATAAGCTTACCATTTTGGGGATAAGACTGGTTGAATAGCTGGGGACATAGCCTTGCAAGATGGAATTCACTCCTACCCTATTTAGGGTTAATAGATAGGTTGTTCTCTTAAGTATTGACTCCAGGTCTTGAATAATCAGGACCCCGCCTTCTCATGATAGAGAAAGGATTTGATTCATAGAGATTATGAATCAGAATTGTTCATTAGAGGATCAGTAGGAACTTAAGGAACAAGATGTATTCATAAGGGTAAAACGGTATTTTTGACCTAGCTGTGATTACGAACAACCTGTGAAGGATCGACTTACTAATTATGGTTATTAAGTAAACATAATATATCTACAATGAGGGGAGTTCAACTATGAGCTATAGTAGAGTGTCCCATTAGTTAACAAACGGAGGTTAGATCGGACTAATATGTTTAGCCGATTAATCTCAAATCGTTGGAGCCCATGACCTGTAGGTCCACAAGATCTCCCTACTAGCTCGTAAATGGATAAGCTTTAGAGTAGCTTGAAAAATTAATTTGAAACGTTCAAATTAAATGGAACAAGAGAATATATATTTAAATATGATTTAAATATATAAAGATGATTATTGTGCAAAAATTGATTTAATATTTGATATTAAATTAATTATTATTTTAAATTAATTTATGAAATTAATTATAGAAAATCATTTATCAAATTTTATTAATCAAAATAGTTTTGAAATCATTTTTTGATTTTAAAAAGAAAAAAGAAAATTGGTTTTTGCATGTTGCACAAAATGAAGAATGCAAATTTTCCATTATCTTCATCTTCATGCTCATACAAAAGCCATTAACTTCTCTTCATTAATTCTCCAAGCATAAGCTGCAAGCTATGCACTTCACCTCTTTGCATGTTCATCTGCAATATATAAAGAAGATTGGAGTCATTTGAGGAGGATTAATGCAGAATTTTTTAGACAAAAATATCTGTGAGAAGAAATTGTTCTTCTTATCCGGCTGTTGTGACTTCTTAATTGTTCTTCACCTTTTCAAGCTGTTCTTGAGTCCCACAACTCTACCTAAAGCTCCAAGAGGATAGTAGGGAAGGCTTTGAGGTGGTTCACGGTGATTTCTGGTGAAGACAGCCGCTGTACAATCAGATTTTTGGAGAGTTCTTCAAAGGCATGATCTTAAAACCCTATTTTTAGAAAAGCATGCTTTAGTTTCTGCCAAAATTAGTGAATTTGAATGTTTATGGATCCTTGATACTTCTGTGCATGTTATTTAACTCTTTCAATTGGTATCAAATCATCTTTTAAGCATTCAATTCGGTCTAATTTTGGTGTGGTGGGTATTTATCATGAGATATATGAAATTGATGCACTGGTATGGTTTTCTGAGTTTTGGCATCTTAATTCTCTTTAATTTCTCAATTAAATTTGTAATTGGCTCTTGTTTGATGAGAATTTATGTGTTAGCAAGAGTCTGTAATTTATTTGGAGTCATTAGAGTTGAAATTAAGATGTAATTGAAGAAACAAGCGAAGAAGGCCGAGCTGCTATTCCAGTTTTTTCAGCTTCTACTCAAATTTTTTGCCGAGGTCCAGTTGCTAAGCGATCGTTTAGCTCCAAACGTTACACGATGAGAAGAAAATCTAGATGATCGTTTAGCATTGGGTGCTGGTCATTGTTATGTTGAACGCTAAGCGATCGTGTACCTGCAAAAGCTAAACGATGCGTGAATTTGCTATACGATAGAACTATACGATCGTTTAGCTTTGTCATAGGAACTAAATGATATGTTGAATTTTCAAAATGATGGGGCTATAAGATCGTTTAGCTATGATGCGTGCTAAGCGATGTGGTGAAGTGCTACGTGATAGCACTAAGCGATTGAGCTAAGTGATCATTTAGTTGCGGCGGATACTAAGCGGTGACATGAAGGCACTGGACGATGGTGTTAAGCGATCATTTAGTTCTATGCGATGGAGCTAAGCGATAGCATGGCGATGGAACTGAGCGATCATCTAGTTCTATATGATAGAGCTAAATGATCGTTTAGCTTTCAACAAACACTAAGCAATCGTGTACTTCCTTTCAACCTAAGGGGATGACACTAGACGATTACCTTCAGCACTACACAATCGGCCTTAGCAGCATTTTGAAGTTAGACCGAGAGCAGTTGGTTTGACCAGTTTTCTCAAGGTCTAATCCGGTTCAGCCTCAAATGGTTTTGGTTGGTCCAGTTCAGACTCATCCAGCCCAGTTCAAGATGTTTGGGTTCGGTTTGGAGCGGTTCGAGCAGTTCAAAGACGGTTTTAAAGATGTTTGTAATAGTTAGCCATCTGTTTGCTTGTTTATGCCAAAACGAAAACCATAAGAGTTAGTATTTAATTGTTTATGCATGAGATGTATGCGATAATTAAATAATTCATGTATATGCATACAGTATGCCATGTAGATTTAAAATCCCACCGTACGAAGCATGTTACGTGCATTGAAAGTATGTTATAATTGTTATAATATATAGTATGCATGTTAGGATTGTGTTTAATATAATAGTTATATTAGATACCTTTGTTGAATGTTATGGATGTTAAGCATGTCTAAATTTTGTAAATTGTTATAAAATTGGTTAGACGTTTAAAATCCATAACAAAGAACAGTTGCATGCTCACTTATGTTAACAACTAATTTTAAACGTTAAAATAGATTTTTACCTTATAAAATATGGTTCCAAACTCATATCAGTTCATAAACCTGTCTAAGGCTGAGGGTACTTAAGTTGACGGTTTACGGAACACCTCCTACCTGGGGATTGTGACCAAACTATTGAGAATTGTTAGCTGATTTTATGAGCTTGCGTGAGCGATGTGAGATAATAAAATGGTTTATCACCTAGACATTGTAGGTTAAATCCAATTATAAGAGTTATATTTGGATAAACCACTTAGACTTAGGTTGTATGAAATTAGCCGTCATGCCTAAGTAAATTACCCAATCATTTAGAACACTTTAGTGAGAGATTAACAATATATTTGATATATAGTTATTAACTCTCACGTCCTCAAGAGTTCACACTGTGAGATCCATGTCCGGCTTCTTGTCGATTTTACCTCGACTGCTCTATGCGGAAAGTGTTTGCATGGGTCAATAACAAGGTGAATAAGGGAAGCGGTTCATAGTAAGTGGGTGAAGGAAATGTGTCAACATTGTTATACGGTCTCCTCTATTAGTTTGAACTATGAGATTCCTATGTTGCGTCTGCTATCATTTTTATGTGGCACTAGCTAGTCGTTAACCACAGCGATCCCTACAGAGGGTTGTGACATAGGATTCGGAACAACTCAAGCTTCAGTAAAATGAATAGGATCTTATAGTTTCGTCTTGGATATTGTCTTCTATCTCGGAGGCATATTCATATCATCCTATAAGATCTAAAAATGGTGGGTCACACTTATAAGAATTACTAAGTGTATAAGATCTTGACCGAAAACGATAACCAAAAGAACTATTTGGTCAAGAACTGTCTTAGCTTCTGTGAAGAAATTCTTGACTGCCCCACGGTAGTACTTGTTCTAAATCAATTAAGTATCGTTGCAAACAAATAAGGATTTATTAGGTACTTTATTAGTTCTGCTAAAATGGATTTAGATGCATATTTAATAGAGTTTGTTTAAAATGTTTCAGCAATGTCGAACTCGATCATACAATTGCTTGCTTTTAACAAATTTAACGGAGAGGGTTACTCGAATTGGAAGTCAAATATCAATATAATATTAGTCGTAGACGATTTAAGGTTTGTGTTAACGGATGAGCGTTCTCCAGTTCCCAGTTCAATGACTACTCGAAATGTCCGGGATGTCTATGATAGGTGGATGAGGGCGAACGAAAAAGCTCGGGCCTATATCTTGGCGAGTATATCTGATGTACTCAACAAGAAACATGAGGTCATGACCACAGCTTGTGAGATCATGGCATCATTACAGGAGATGTTTGGGCAACCGTCATCGTCTGTTAGACATGAAGCCATCAAATATGTGTATATGACACGTATGAAAGAAGGGACCAATGTAAAAGACACGTTCTCAATATGATGGTCCATTCTAACATCGCGGAGGCTCACAGGGCTATGATAGACGAGACAAGTAAAGTGAGTATGATATTGGAATCTCTTCCTGAGAACTATTTGTCGTTCAGGACAAATGCTGTCATGAACAAAATCACTTATAACTTAACGACGTTGTTGAATGAATTACAAACTTATCAATCTATGATGAAACTCAAGGAAAAAGAAATAAATGTTATTTTGAAATCGAAAAAGTTTTATAAAGGGTCCACGTCTGGCATGAAACCCATTAATGATAAGAAAGTTGGTCCTTCTTCTAAGGATAAAACTGTTCAAATGAAGCAGAAAGAAAAAAGGGAAAAAGAAAACCGCTGCAAAGAAAAACGAGAACAAAACTCCGAAGGGAAAATGTTTCCATTGTGGAGAGGTTGGGCATTGGAAGCGTAATTACCCAAAATATCTGGCTGAAAAGAAAGTAGAAAAGACTAAACAAAGTAAATATGATTTACTAGTTGTTGAAACATGTATAGTGGAAAATTCTCACCTTAACTTAATATTAGATTCAGGCGCCGCTAATCATGTTTGTACTTTTCTACAGAAAACTAGTTCTAGGAGAAGACTTTCTGAATATGAGATGACTTTCAAGGTGGGCACATGGGAAGTCATTTCAGCTGAAGTAGTGGGAGATGTGAAGTTATTTTTTGGAGATTCTTTTATCTTGCTCAAGAATATGTTTTTTGTACCTAAGATGAAAAGAAATCTGATCTCCATTTCCTATCTTTCAGAGAATATGTACAGTGTATCTTTTGAATGTAATGAAGTATTTGTTTATTCAAGAGGTGTTCATATTTTTTCAGCTAGACTTGCAAATAACTTATACATATTACAACCAATGGAAGCAAAAGCCATTTTAAATATAGAGATGTTAAAATGGCTGAAACTCATAATAAAAAGTGAAAATTTTCTCCCAACGCCTATCTTTGGCACCTCAGACTTGGTCACATTAATCTCAACAGGATTGAGAGATTGGTAAAAAATGGTCATCTAAATCAGTTAGAAGAAAATTCTCTACCTTCATGTGAATCATGTCTTGAGGGAAAAATGACGAAAATATCTTTTTCTGACAAAGGTCTTCGAGCCAAAGAACCTCTTGGACTTATACATCAGACCTTTGTGGTCCGATGAATGTTAAAGCTCGAGGAGGATATTAGTACTTCATCAGTTTTATTGACAATTACTCTCGATATGGCTATATTTACTTAATCAGTCACAAATCTGAAACTCTTGAAAAGTTCAAAGAATTTAAAGTTGAGACTGAAAATCAGTTAAGTAAAAGAATTAAAACACTTTGATTTGATGGTGAATATATGAATTTACAATTCCAGAACTATCTGGTAGATAATGAAATTCAATCCCAACTCATAGCATCTGGAACACCACAACAAAACGGTATTGCAGAAAGGAGAAATCGAACCTTGTTAGACATGGTTCGATCTATGATGAGTTATGCTCAATTACCTCAATCATTTTAGGGATATGCAGTATAGACTGCAGTTTATATTCTGAACGTTGTTCCATCCAAAAGTGTTTTATTATAAAACTATAAAAATAAAATAAAATCTCTACTTAGGATACCCTAAACTTTAATTTAAAATAAATTAAAGAAAAAAATTTGAATGAAATATTAAAATAATTTAAAGGTTTAATTACAATGCTAAAACTTGCAAACATAAGAAAAACATATGCAAAAGTGTTGTCAAGTCCTAAGCCTCGATCACGAATTCTTCTTGTCATTCGCCATTTTATCCTTCCCTTTACCTGAAAGACATGAAGAGAAAAGGGTGAGTATAAAATACTCAGTAAATGATCTACTACTAGACCCATTAGGTGATCTTGTTAGCTTTTCTATTGAGACACAAGTGTACATTACGTATCATAGGCATAAGCATAAGCCTGCATAAGGGGCAAATCCGAAGGCAAGCTTTCATAGGTAGTGACCCTGAAAGGACACAATCATAAACATAGGTGGCGATCCCATAGGAACACCAAAACATAAACATAAGAAGTGAACTTGAAAGTTTACAAACATAAGAAGTACTCAAACATAAGAAGTATATAGCCTGAAGGAGTATTAATAGTCACCAATAGTCCCAAATGCATCATACAACATCCAAATCCTATAACAACATAAACATGTCATCATGATCTTAGTACCATAACTCACAAGTTTTTAGAACACCCTCAACAATCCATCCATTAGCATACTATAGCAAAACATTCAATCACAATAATATCATGCTCTCACATGCATACACAGTCTTAACATCAACTTGGTTAGGGCGCTTGGTTCGTGAGCGAATCAGTAGTCAACCAATTACCTCAATATGACGCCAAAATAATAATTCTACAAACAAGTAACCTCCTCTATCTATCTTCACAACATTTGAATCGAAACCTAAGGCATGCCAAAAACTATATTAAATCTTTAGGATCTAGTCCCAAATCACAAATTATTTGATTGAATCCACCTTCAGTCCTCCAAATCAACTCGATCCTAAGCCAAATATACATATTTTTATGATTAAAACCCAATTTACAACACTCATGAATCAATCTAATTGGGTTACAAACCTTAAACATTACCAAAAGTCGCTAGAAACACTTGGACTTTGTTGAACAACATGCTAACGACCCCTGCCAGAACCTAAATCTACCAACAAATGTTATGAGTAAATTAACTTTGCAACCAACACTTAGTGGGTATCAAAAATTTGAAGCCAAGAGTTAATGGTGCTCGAAACCCTTCAATAAAAAATCCAAAACTCAACTAAAAATTACCACAACCAGTAGATCTGAAGCAACTGATCTACAAATGAGTGGTCGAACTGGGAGAAAACAATCGACAGACAATGCCAACAGTTGGAGCACTCTGACCGGCGGGGAAAATGGCATTGGAGCGCGATGTACGACGCCAAGCAATAGAAGTCAATGGTTAACCCAAGGGACGAATGATGGCCAAGCTTCCCTAGCAATCTATTGCAGAAACAGATATGAGCGTCGAGCTTGAGGTGACACGGACCAACACCGTGGACGAAAACTAGTAGACGAAGGCACGTTTAGACCGACTGATCGATGGATAATGTTGAGGCTACCACTCAACACCGAGTGAGTGATCGACGACTGGTGGGATGTGTGCGTCTTATAATATGCGTTGATCTCCATGTGTCGCTAGGGTCATGCGTGGGACTATGAAATATGCAAGATACGTTTAAGAACATATGCGATGTCCATGCATTTCTGCCACAAGTTTTCTTGCTTTCTCGTCAAGTATAACGAGAACGCAAGTTTCTTAGGGTGATCCGAGGTCGAACTTAGGGACTTGTAACTAAATGTTGCGACGTAATGTGTTTACGATGAAGAATAAAATAATAATGAAGTTAAAGAACTATGCGCTACTCCTACTCCTAACTAAACAGATTAAGCAATGGAAGTATAACTATGGGAGTTGGTAGAGATGCGACAACTATTAACGCATAATAAGATGCATGGAAAAATAGATAACATGGTGGAGGGGATGACTTCACCGCATTATTAAGCTTGATCACAAGGGTAATCCTAGCCAGCACAAGTGATGCGATCATGCTATACACAATTATATACGCATGCGATGCATATACGAAAATGTCAATAGAACTTATGTCTAAGTTTCTATTCTTGCTTATGCGATCTAACATACATAAAACAAGGTGACCACATACCACCATATCCTACTTCTAGGGCGCATACGATATGTAGATAGCAGATAAAACTTATTCCTAAGTTTCTACTCTTGCTTATGCGATCCAATCTGACTCTCTCAAGCCTAGATTTGGTCTTTAGACTACTCACCCAAGTATGTCCAAATGGTGAATGATGCACTCATACGACAAGATGATCACATAAAGCATGGTTGACATAAGATTATTTCTATCTCTAGGAACACTGCTTACTTTGCTTAGTGTGTTCCATTACTTACCCTCTTGGGCAGTTAGTCGCCGCTAATCAGCTCATAGACAAGCATTGTGACCGCTCATAGACAAGCTTTGCTACAGCCTCACACTAAGCAAAGAGAATTTACTCACTATACTCGCGTAATGCACACCTCTCGGTGGTTTGCTACATGCTTCATATGTCTATGTCGCATGATTAAGTATGTGATACTCTTGCAATCTTAGTTAGTCATTGCAATGAAAGTAAATGATGATAAAGAAGAGGTAAATGAAGATGGAATCGAATGAAATAAAGAGATGCATTGATTACAAAATGTATTAATATCTTAAGCCAAAATGTAATACAATATAGAGATAAGAAGAGAGATAGAGGGCTAGATGTAGGCAATCTCTTACTTCCATCAGATGTGTGTCAAGGCTACTGGTGGTGCCATGGAAGAGCGATGGAGTAGTCTCTCTCGAGATCTATCTCCGGCAAAGCTCCGATCGTCACTTGGAATGGTTGAAGGAATGAAGAAATCTCAAAGAATTTCTTCTCACGCTCTCATCTGTGATCACAAGGATCTGCCTTAAGGTAGAAGCTCGAATGATTTGAATTTGGGCTGACAGCATTAATGGTCCCACTTTGAATCTATGTCACTAACGGCGCGATGGACCTGCTTTGAATCTCTGCTACTAATGGCGTGGTAGGTGAAATGTTAACATCATCTTTTTTATACTCCCAATGTATACACTCATGCTTGGTTTCTAAAGTACCATCGCATTCCACCACCCTTGCGTTCATCCTTCTATCATGGTTATTTTCCTGTAGCTGCAACCTCTATGCGATGGACGCATGCGGTTAATAGCCGCAACATCCATGCGATGAATGTATGTGATCACCCTTGCGATGGTCTGGGATTCAACGCATGTGATCAGTTCCTGCGATAGCTACAAAAGATAGACATTTTGACGCAAAATAATGCATAATATTGGGTTAGCCAAGATTCTCAATGTTGATCGACGCAAGCTCACTTTTCACATGAATTCTTAGTATAATCACCGTATATTCTACTTGTTAGCCCTCATAATTCTAAATAAAAGGCTACAATAACTTTCATTTCTACCAGTTATTAATGGTAGGACTCAGATGAAACTCAACCGACGACGAACGATGGCTGGCGGCGGTGCCTGGTCGATGGCTCATCGACAGACGAAAACCCATAGATCTACAGGGTCATGCTCAATGATGCGTTCTGTAGAGTTGGCAGATGGACAGACTGTGTGGTGGTGGTACTGAAGATCCTTGATGATGATAGTGTGATGGAGGGCATTTTCAGACGGCTATAGTGGAGTGAGAAGAAGGGGGTGGGGGGAGATTTCGCAAAATGACCAAAAAACCAAAAAAATTCTACCAATGACTTGTTCCTAAAAAATTTTTTACCATTGAACTTTTTCCCATGTGAAATTCTAAAATTACCCCCAATTTTAAAAAGCCTTCAGACCATTTGGTATCTGTGTGCCTCTATGAATAGTTTACGACGATAGGTCCCGTCATTTCCTTCGTTCCCTTCTCAAGATATTTCTCTTTGAAGATTTTTCTCTCAAATTTGCTCATATTTTCTCTTCGAACTTCAGCCGAGCACTCCTTATAGGTTTCTTGCTGGTTGTCTTTATGCACTTGCCACCGTCGTCAAGATCTAAAAGGTATGAGACTCTTTTTCTTGAAGAATACATGTTGATATTCGAAATTTGACTATCTTTTTATGGTTTAATCATGTATTCATTTGTAATTGATCGTTGAGAAAATATTAAGTGATCGTATAGAGAATACCAAGCGAGAGTTTAGAGAATAATAAACAAGCATTTAGATATTACAAAATGATCAGATAGAGATTACTAAGCGATCGAATAAAGAATACTAAGCGATCATTTAGATATTTATTGTATGATCGTTTAGGTTTATATCATGCGATCGTTTATGTTTATATCGTTTGACCATTTAGCTATTTGTTATGCGATCGTTTAGTTAACTGTTACGCGATCGTTTAGATATTTATTGTGTGATCATTTAGGTATATAACGTGTGATCGTTTAATTGTCTGTTATCTAATCGTTTAGCTATCTGTTATGCGATCGTTTAGCTAACTGTTACACGATCGTTTAGATAGTTATTATGTGATCATTTAGGTTTATATTGTGTAATTGTTTAGCTATCTATTATGCAATCGTTTAGCTAGCTGTTACACGATCGTTTAGATATTTATTGTATGATCGTTTAGGTTTATATCCTGCGATCGTTTAGCTATCTGTTATGCGATCGTTTAGCTAACTGTTACACGATCGTTGAGATATCTGTTATGCGGTCGTTTAATTTTTATTATGCGATTGTTTACTAATTGTTGTAATGTACACGTTGGATATAGAAGTGACAGAAGAACCTAGATGGTATATCATTTAACATTCGACTGTATAGGAAAATGGTCCTTGGTCCACTGTTGACAGAAGTTAACAGAAGAACACATGAGACTGTATAGGAAAATGGTCCTTGGTCCACTGTTGGATATAGAACTTGTTTTTAATGGACAACTTTTGCACCACTTTATATTAAAAGAGGTAGCGGATGTGAACCTAGATGGTATATCATTTAACATTCTAGGGAAGAAGGTAACATTCTCCAAAGATGATTTTAACTTGGTAACTAGGTTGTGGCCAACCAAGGAAACAGTAGAAAGAGAAACAAGCAGTGAAAGGCTGCGAGAACTCATTCTTAGACCGAAGGACCCAAATGAAAAGGATATTTCTTGCAAGGATGTGGAGACCACATTCGAGAAGTTCAATTTTACTAATGATGAAGATGTTGTCAATGTTGCATTGGCACTATTCATTGAAACGGCGATGATTGGAAAAGACAAAAAAAACCCAATTTGATGTGAATATATTTGGGATTGTCGATGATCATGAAGTATTTGTACATTACAATTGGTCTTCTCTCTTTTATAGACGTACATGGAATAGCATAAAGAGCATGGGAAGAAGGGGGCGTATGATTCAAAGAAAGCAGAAAATGATCACCTTGCCTCATCTTACTATATAAAGGGATTTGCACTTAGATTCTAGGTATGTACTTTTGTTTCTAATTCACTTTAATATACATTAAACCTGTGTGTTATGTATGTGTAATAAAGTTCCCATATCATAGGTTTGGGCTTATGAAAATTTATCCACATCAAGTAAGTTCATAGCCACCAAAGTCAACAAGGTTACAATTCCTAGAAATCTTAGATGAACTTGTTCTCGTGCTCCATCTTACCGATCATTGAGAAATAACGTTTTCCAGCCAAAAAGCAAGTAACCGATCGCTTCTGACTTGCTCATTTGTGTATAGTTTCATGCATTATGACTTTCTCATTTGTTTATATATAGACTATTGTTGTGTCGAAATTTATACCTAGCACAGAGGAGATAAAGTAAAAAGAGAACCGACTGGAAGGACTTAATGTGGTTCATGTTGATGGAAAAAGAAGGATCAAAGAGGTTGAACACTCCATTGATGCTCATGAGTCCTCTAGAGGGCACAAAGAGCATGAACCCCATGTAGATCAGCCTATAAATGCGCAACGTATAGAGCCGAAACCACGTATGTAGTTTCAGACTAGCCCCCTAAAGGGTAAGAGGGAACGTGATGAACATCAAATAAGCAACAAAAGTCCTCAAGACATCGTCATTCCAAATCCTACAAGGTTCTTAGGGAGGAAATTAAAGAAGTTCGCAAGGATTTGGAAAACTTGACTACCATGGTCCCGCAGATGGGAGATATATTTACTGTCCAACATCATCTGATGGGCCACAACTGAACGAAATAAAGATGATAGTCCATCGTCTGAATGAGGTATGTTCTGTACAGTCGTTTAGATATTCTCAAATGGTAATGATCATTTATATAATCTTATAAGATTGTTTAGATAATCTAAATGATCACTTATATTTTCTAAACGATCATTTACATATTCTTAAATGATTGTTTAGAAAATATAGACCATCATTTAAGATTATTAAACGATCGCTTAGATAATCTAAATGATCGCTTATATTTTCTAAACGACCATTTACATATTCTTAAATGATCGTTTAGAAAATATAGATGATCATTTAAGATTATTAAACAATCATTTAGATATTCTTAAACGATCACTTATACTTTTGTAAGCGATTGTTTACATATTCTTAAATGATCGCTTAGAAAATATAGATGATCATTTATGATTATTAAACGATCATTTAGATAATCTAAATGATCACTTATATTTTCTAAATGGTAGTTTACATATTCTTAAATGATCGTTTAGAAAATATAGACGATCGTTTAAGATTATTAAACGATCATTTAGATAGTCTTAAACGATCGTTTAGATGTTATAAACAATTGTTTAGATAGCCTTAAACGATCTATTACCTCATTAACATAATATTTCATTTGATTTGTTCAGGATAGTAATAATATAAGGACTCATCATGATGAGAGTGATAATAATGAGGGGATTTCTCGTGATGATAATAATAATGATGGTAACAATACCCACAACGAACATGGAGAAGATCCCCCTCAGACCAGTGCACATGAACATGTCAATGAATAACCAGTGGAGGGTCAAACTGTCTTGCCTTTCCCAGGAAGATTTGATGGAGCCAGAGGGAATTGCTTCTAAGATTCGGTCAGAAGGTCATAAAATAAAGGATGGTAAAGTGGTAGGCTGGTTAGATTAAGAAGCACATATGAGGTTTTGGGCGGACTCTCACTTCTTTACTGACTACGTTCTTGGAAAGGTGCACAATCTTTGTATCTGACTCCATGTCGAACTACATCGATAGCGACATAGTTTATGGTTATCTTCAGCTCGTGGCCAGAGCAATATCTTTGATACTAATTTCTGTTCGATTTGACATTCAACATAGGAGGTTTAAGTACGAGCAATGAGAAGTAAAGAGATTAAAGGTGACCCTCCAAAAGGGCAAGTCTCTAGACTGTGGAATTTTTTGTGCTAAATTTATAGAATACTGTGTAACTGGTGTTGATAGGACTATCTTAACACAGGCTAATATGGCATTGTATAGGAAACAGTATGTTGCCCAGTTGTAGACAAATAAATATTTATGTAATAGAATTTGAATTGTACTGTACATTTAACTAAGCAAATAAATAACTACTCGATCACCCAAAACTAACTAAATGATCACATATATCTGAGTAAATGATCACACATAATAACTATAGCATCACATACAAATAACAAAGAAATTGTATACAAATAATAAAGCGATCGCATAGAAATAACTAAGCTACACATAGATCGAAGTAAACGATCTCACATAATAACTAAGCGATCACCCATAAATAACTAAGCGATCGTATATAAATAACTAAGAGATCGTATATAAATAACTAAGCTATCGTATATCAATAACTAAGCGATCACCCATAGATAACTAAGTGATTACCCATAAGTAACTACGTGCTTATATATAAGTAACCAATCAATCGCCCATAAATAACTAAGCGATCATATATAAATAACTAAGTGATCACCCATAACTAAGCGATCGCCAATAAATAACTAAGTGATCGTATATAAATAACTAATAGATCGCCCATAAATAACTAAGAGATTGCCAATTATTTATAACAAATTGATCACATGCAAATTACATATCGTTGAGCCTAGATGGGTCAATGTCAGGTGTTATTAATGTTTGTCTGCATGTTTTCTTGTTATATCCTCTCTAACCACATCGTATACACCATGTATTTGACATGGCTCCTCTCTAGGAGAGGGTATCCTAACGATTTGATGTCGACCGACACTTGCTACCTTTCGTGGTGGTAGAGTTTCATAGTCTTCAAAATCTGGTCTTTAACTCCATTATTGTCTATGTCCAATTGGGGAGATTGGTTCGACGTAAGCAGCAAGCATACACTCAACTGCAAACCATTTTGCACATAATGTTTGAACATTAATATTTCTCAGGGTCGCTGTAGATATTGCATAGGAGCACGGGATCTCAATGCAATTAAACTCCATACAAGTACATGTCCGTGAACGAAGATCAACTAACCCCTTCAAATATCCATTGTCCACATTAATTATATGCATGTCCACTTGCGAAAAATTATATGTTCTAGACATCAATTCTGATTCCTTAAGAATACTCATTGCGTAATCAGTTACAATGTTTATGCATGTCATTGCATGTGTATATTGGATATAGAGCCAACCTTGTAGGCACTCGCAGGTATGCTCCAATAGCTTCGTGATTGGTAATTCTCTTGCATCTTTCAAAATTCCATTGAGGCATTCTACTATATTTATCGTCATCTTGTAATACCTACAATGGACTTGATAAACCCATTGCCCATCGTTGTAATCCAACCTCCTCAAGATAGGTCTTCATACCAGAATATTTATGGAGCTTAACCCAATACATCTGAAACTCATACATTCTCTAATCTTTCACCGCTAGGTAGAAGTCTGGGATTATGTTCTTATTCTTAAATTTGTCAATAAATTTTTTTCGAATATGGTATATAGATAGAGCATGAAATGCATCAGGGAATATACTTGTGATAGCCTTTGCAATTAAGATTTGACGAATTGATATAATCACTAAATTTGGAATGTTTCCTATCGAAGCCTTTAGATGAGTCATGAACCAAGTTCATGATGCATTGTTCTCACCATCTACAACACTAAAGGCGATAAGATATATGTTATTATTGCCATCAATACATGTTGCTATTAACAACACACCTTTGTATTTCTCGTGCAAATGGGTCCCATCAACAATGATTACTGGGCAGATGCAACTCAAAAAACCCCTGATACATGGACCAAGTTCCATGAAGATGTACTTAAAGTATTGACCATCCTCTACTTCAACCTCAAAGATCGTACATGGTTTTGCAAGCTTAAGTGTCTCGCTATATGCTTTAACAATAGCATATGATCCTCTCGGTGACCCTCGTGCGAACACCAATCTATATTCTCTAGCGTGATAATCCTACCTGTAACTTATGTTCACTCCATAATCTCGTCGGACGTCTTCAATTATGTCCCTCGGGCGGTATGTTCGACCAACTTGTTCGTATTTGGACTTGATTAAGTGTCCAATAATCCAAATTTTTGCTTGTCGATGATTACCCATTCTCATTTCAAGAGAACATATACGTTCGCTTGGGTATTTTGTCACTTTGAATGAATCAATTTTTTCTTCTTCTTTTTTTTTTTTTTTGTACGGACCCTCAACTTGCATTCCTCAAGCAACCATCGGATAGTTAACAAGCTCTTTGTTGACTTTTTACACGGTAGTCAAAGTTATTTCTTATTACAAGCATTGATAATTTAACTGACAAATCATATTTCGAAAAGAAAATTTGACCGACCTTTATATCCTAGTCATTCAGACAGTTATAAGGTATTATGATGAGGTTGTCATACGTTGAACCCTCTGATGGTCTGGGTATATCTACAAATGGTTGTGTTAGAATGGTGGAATGCATTTGAACTGAAGGCATCACAACTGGTGGAATGGGAGCAAGTGGAGTTGGAACATGGATGTAAGGTTTTGGAGAAGTTGTGGTCATGAAGATTGTCCATATCTATGTTCAGTATCAAACTGTGAAGTACATCTGGATTCACTATTGTGACCAAACCAAGCTTCACTTCGGTCATCCCCTAAGTTACATGGCTCAATATGATCAGCTAGTGAAGACATGGTGTGAATATTACGTGTTGGAATGGTTGCAAACCCAAAGTTTTGACTGGTTAAAGTAGGTTGATTGGTTGGATTGCAATGTTCGTACATATCATCTATGTGCACTCCATGACTTTTGCAAGGTGTAACTGATACAAATATCAGCATCCAGGATGCATCACTTCCTTCTAAAAAAAAAAGCTAAAGTCTTCATCATCGATTATGTCAATCGAGGGAGTTGGGACCAATAAATTGTAACAATATTTAATGAGTACATCAAACATATCTGGATCGATATTCAGTCGTTAGTGCATAATACTCACTACTTTCAGACCTTTCATATGACCTCCAACATAATTTCTTTCAGACTCATCCAAATCCCTACCAAATCGTAAAAGTTTAATTGATATTCAGTCGCTTAGTATTGTATATGCGATCATATAAATTTCTGAACGGTCGTTTATATAGTACTACACGATCACTTATACAGTACTACACGATCGTTTATAAATTACTACATGATCGTTTAAAACTTACTACATGATCATCTAGTAATTCTTGAACGATTGTTTATATTGTAATGAACAATTGTGTATATATTACTATACTATCGTTCATTTAATACTAAACGACGCTTATTATTAAAGCGATCTGTGACAAGAAATATTGTAGAATAACACTTACATTCTCTCTATTACTGAATCTGATGATGAAAGAGATCGACGAGGATGTTGAACTAAAACTCTGAGAGAACACTTCGAAAGAACAATAGGAGAATTTTGTGGGGAGTTCGACAAAAAGTGAATACTAAGAGTGATCTTCCATTCTGTTCATACCAATGTTATTCAATGTTATTGTTAGAATATTAGTTGGGAATAAATGCTATGGTGGAATGTTGGTATTGCATTGAATACATATTGAATGCTTGAGAAATGGTTGAAGGAAAAAGATGGAAGGCTTTGATCTGAAGGCATTTTAAAATTGGGGGTAATTTTTGAATTTTGCATGGACAAAAGGTCAGAGGTAAAAAAATTTTCAGGAAGAGGTTATTGGTAGAAATTTTTTTGGTTTTTGAGTCATTTTGTGAAATTTTTAGGGGGGCGGCTGAAAGGCTCTACTCCTTTTTTTGCTGTTAACATTTTATATATATTTCAAAACTCCCAAAACCCTAATTCTTTAATATATATATATATATATATATACTGCCTTCCATTTCCTTTTTAAATCTTCATAACCCACCAAATTAAATTCACACTCCAAAATATTTCACCAAATTTTCTTAATTTAAATCTAAATTTCTAAATCTTTTAGTCCACACATTAACTTTCACCAATTAACTTCGTATCTCTCTCGTCAAATTAATTTAAATTATTATCTCCTCAAATTTATTTTATTTTTATTTTTATTTTTGCTCCAAACCAGAATAAAAGAAACATAAAATCCAATCTATCGAAGATAATTAATTTAAATTTACTTGAAATTCGAGACATTACAGTTTGTATTCTAGCAGGTGTCCTTGAGCATCTAAGCTTTGACTATATTTATGCTTTGTAATGCATGCTTGCTCATTCTTGTTTGGTTTATTATGATTACTAGTCTATGATGCACTCCCTTGCTATTAGACTCGTATGAGATGATGTTTGAATTGAGTAATTATGATTTTTAGCCATATTTTAAAAAAGTTTCTTATCTCTCATGGACGCTTAAGTTGTTTGTATGTTTACATTAGGTCTTGCTTGCTTAAAGTTGTGTTATTTTGTTTGTATGTTTGTTATCACTTTGAAAGGCCTAACTAATTAAAGAGTGTTTTGCATGACAGGTTGTAATGTATTACTGAGGTAGAAAAATGATTTATATGCCTACTTAAAAAAATTAGCTGATAAAAAATGAACTTGTAACGTATATGCATGACTAAGAGTAGAAAGAGCAATCTTTGTTGTGATTAGTTAGGATACTTGCATGAAAAGAGTATAGTTCCCTGCAGTGATATTGAAAGCTAATGTATGTAGAATTTAAATTCAGGCACCTCAATTGACATATTACCATCCTGATTATTATTATTATTATTATTTGCCCTTGATGGTTAGTGCTTGAGTCAGAGTAAGGAAAAATTGAATTGAGAGCTACATAAAATCGTTAAGGGCTATTGAGACTTAATTAAAAAGGCTTTGAACTTTGCATGAATAGGTCTAGAATCAATTTTAAATTGTGTTTGATTGATATGATTGGATACATTATTGATTGCAAGTTGATCTTCGGAGACTGTTAAGATTTGAGTAACGAATCTTGCAAATTGGGTGAGCATAACTTTGTGTGATTGTATGTTTTTACTCTACCTTGTTTGAGGATGATCAAGAATTAAGTTGGGGTGTTTGATAGTACTGAAAATATACTATCTTGCTCCGCTTAATTTGAGGTTATTCCTTGGTTTTATATGTTTATTTCATGATTTTATCGGTATCGAGCACCAAAAAGGTAGAACGGAGTGTTAATGATGAAATGAAGCTAAAACATGCCAAAATGAAGTTTAAATGCATCAACCAAGAAAGAGAATATCAAAATGACCATTTTGCCCTTACAAGCATGGCGAACCGACGTTGAAAGGTAGAGAGAAACCACATTTCCTAGAAGGCATTGAGTGCCACAACACTCCAAACATCAACGCATGTGCATTCCAATCAGTGTCGTGACGTTGCCCACTAAAGACCTGCTTTTTATGCAGCACCTCGGCACCGGGCCAAATTTTTTAAACAGTGCATTAGCCATCTAAGGTATATCACATCCGTTCCTTGTTGATTTCTACCTGATTTCTCTCTATTTTCTTCTGTCCTTTTTTATTTTCTTTTTTATTTTTTTCGTATCTTTGATGTATCCAAACTCTACCTCCTTGATCTTCATGTCGACTATGAGCGTATCTTGTTTTAATTTGGGTTTTAGGATTTTCTCCCTATTTATATAATTTGTGAGTATTTAAACTTGTTTTATTTGTATTTGGTGGTTTCAATTCTAATTTAGTAGAGAATGATCATATTGTCTACCGATTGTTAATTGCATGATTACTACTTTAGATTGACATATAATAAGTAGCATATAATAAGTGACATGTAATTGTATGTTAATCTGCAAGAGGTAATAGGTTAGACTAGCTTGTGGATTGATAACGATAAACATTACTCTAATCAACCTATGATGAAATTGATTAAATATTTAATTAGGCGCTTGAAAATTAAATATTCAACTTTATTTGCCTTAGATCTTAATGCAATTAGGTCAATTTGGCTTCACATTCTTTTCATCAATTCACTTTGAACTAATTAGGATGATTAATTAGTTTTTCTAATTAATTCGGTTAAGTATAAACAAAAATGTAAATCAAGTTATGAGAATTCGATGATCAAGTATACTAAACAGGGAAATTCTGCAATAACCCACGCGATTACCTTGTGTTGTAGATAATTTAATAGAGAAACTCAACGGTTCCCTGAGTTCGACACTACACATGCTACCACTACTACATATTAAGTGGAAACGGTTAATTTATTTGGTCTAAAACTAGGCAAAAAATTCCGTCAATCACTACTTGTGTACATAGCTAGTTAGACTCATCACCGACTATGTAGCGGATGAGGTAGAAGGTTGAAATCGTGTATAGGGTACATGATTTTCTTCATATTCTAAAAATACTCCAAATTGGTAATAGTATCTACTTCAACCCTAAATGAACAATTTTTTTTTAAACTACATTATTAAAAAAAAAAAAAAAAAACCAGTACCCTATATCTGTCATTTCTTTTAAAAACTACATTATTGTTAAAATTAACTCCTTAGGCTAATTGTTACGTAATCAAAGTTGACAATTAAGTTTGATGAAAAATTATATAATAAGAACAAAATTGTTACAAATTTAAAAATATATAGACTAAATTGTTAGAAAGTCGAAAATATAGAAGCTAAATTGTTACATACTAAATTTTAAGAACTAAATGATAAGAAATTTAAAAGTACAAAATAAGTGATTACATATCAAAATTCAAGAATTAAATGGTAACTTCGATAAAAGTTGAGTCCTAAAAGTGACTTTCAACGTTTAATTTAACAAATTGTTCACTAGATGACCATCCATGTTTCCATGTTCTCATGTTTCTATGATGAATTATAGTATGTTTGTCCCACCAGTATGCATGCATATGCAAATACACATATGTATAGCCTAACCTCGATGAATGACAGAAGAAATCTGTGACTATGCCATTGGGACCCGACAGATGTTTCCATGTTTCTGTGTTTTCATATTTTAAATTTCAGTTTTGTTGTTTGAATTTAAAATGTATTTAGTTATTGCATTGTTAGATGTTTTAGATAAAATTTTTAGTATTGTTTTATAATTTTAAGGGTATCCCGATAAATTTTTTTTTAATTATTTAGTTTTGATAAAACTTATTTATCTTATAAAATTCATTTGGTTTTAGTCAATATATAAAAAAGTCGTTTTGAGATGTATTCATACATGTAGTAACGGTCTAGTACAAGTCCTAGGGAGTCGGGTTGTTACAATTACACTAATTTTTATTGACTTGTAATTGATAGTTTTAACTTTATATATACTTTTATTTTAAAATAATTTTATTAATTATTTTTCATATTATGTGTAATTATTTAAATATAATTTTATTAATTATTTTTCTTATTAGGTGTAAAATGACATGTTTTATAGTTTTATAAACACATTTAAAAAAAAAGTAAACTACATTAAGCAACTTAAAAAACTAAAAAAAAAAAAAGTAAACTCATTTATGGGGAGGCATATGAGTTTGTCCACTTGTGTATTTTGGGTTAGAATCGTGTATGGGGACACAATTTTCTTAAATTACCCTAGATTTGTCAATAGTTTCTATTTCAACCTTAAATCAACCAATTTAGTGTTTTTATTATATTATTAAAATTATTTTCTTTTTTATCACTATCCTATATTTATCATTTCTTTTAAAAGTTATGTTATTATTAAAATTAATCCCTTAAACTAAATGTTAGATTTACACAATAGAGATTTATTATAAATTTAAAAGTATATAGACTAAATCGTAAGAAAGTTGAGAACATAAAATTTAAATTTTTATCTAATAAATTTTAAAAACAAATTTTTTACACATTTAAAAGTAGAAATAAGTAGTTACAAATCAAAATTCAAAAATTAAATTGTAATTCGATAAAAGTTAGTCCTAAAAGTGACTTTTAACATTTAATTTAATTTAAGAAATTTGTTTGAATGATTGAGGGTATGTAATAAAATAAAATAAAATCCAGTTGTATGACACGTGGACACTTTCCGCTAGTGCCAAAACTGAGGGACCACTCAAGGTGAGGTCCACATGATGTTCCAAGGTAGGATTGAGGGCATATCAGTAATTTCATTCTGAAGATGCTTAAATAGTCTTCTAAAATTAAAAAAAAAGGAAAAAAAAAAGAAAAGAATTTGGATCTCTGCACAGAGAAAATGGCAGAGCCCCAAACTCGCGAAAATTTAGTCCAAAATCTATCACTTTCACCACTCTCCCGCTCCTCTTTCTCCGCCGCCGCCGTCAATCCAGATCCCGTCGACCGTCCTCTATCACCACCAGCCATCGCCGCCGTCGATTCCATTGACGCAGGCATCGAGGATCCCGATTTGATTCGAGAACCTAAACGCCGGAAACACTGTCCAACAGCTCTCGAGAATCTCGATGAATTGACGTCGGCGTCGAATTCCAGCTTCGCTTTCACCTTCGACACCAAATTTTGCGGATTCTCAGCAGAGATCACTCCGAAATTTGGATCGTTCAACTCAATCGCACCGGAAATCGAGACGAATCAGAAGAAAGGGCAGAGCGAAGTGAGAGTAGAGGAAGAAGATGAGAAATTAGAGTCCGTACATGAACTGGAAGAAGAAATCGGAGTTGCGGATGCGTTTCTAGGAGCAATTGAAGAAGGAGGAGGTCAGGAATCTGTAGCGGAATGAAACAAATTCATTGTAATGTTAAAATTCTCTCTCTACTTCTCTCTCTCTCTCTGTTTCTGTCTGTGATGTGAAATTATTGTGGATTGTTCGTCGTTAATGGCGACGGCTGTGAAAATCGCGACGGGTTTGGGGATGATCTCTGCTTGAAAATTAGGGTTTAAATGAAAGGGAAAAAGGGAAATCAAAATGAATTTGAAATGAAAATTGAAATGGAGGGAAGAAATTTAGTGAATTAATGATGGAGATTGGATTGGATGTTTTCGATTGAATTATTAAAATGATGATGATTAAGAATGAATGAATGAATTTGTAGAAAGTGTTCTTTAGAATTGGAAAGAGTCAGCAACCACTAGCTTTTGGCCTTTGAGAGCCACACGTGCATTGTTTGTTGCTTTTGTTTTTGTTTATTTTAAAATGCCTTTTCTCTTTAAGCTCATCATTTATGCATTTCATTACTGAGCGTCATTTTTTTTTATTAAATTACAAATTCGGTCAATAGTTAAAATTTAGTGTGAATAATTTAAAAAAAATCCGTTTTTAAATATAAAAAAATGAATCAAAATATTTATAAAATATTGCAAAATTTTAGAATTATAGACGTTGATTCTATAGGTGTCTATCAATGTCATTTATAGACACAGATAGAAGTCTTTCAGTGTCTATCAACATCTATCATTGATAGTTCTAAAATTTTGTTATATCTTATAAATATTTTCAACAATTTTGAAATAATTTTCCTATTAAAAATTCGAATTTAATTCCCAGGATTTGATAAAACCTTATACATAATCTTTATGGTTTGATTAGATACTCATAAATAGTTGATGCTATAACAACTCTTTGAGAAGGTTTTATCTAACCCTAGAGATTAAATTCTAATTATAAATCACAAGAACTAAATTCTAATTTCTCCAAATCATTGAAACCAAATTTGCATTTAATTTTTTTTTAATATGAATTCGGTCCTTGTAGTTTGAAAAAAGTTAGAAATTAACCATTTGATAAAATTTTACAAGTAGTCTCTAAAATTGGATTATAAATAGTATCTTAAGGACTATTTATGAGAATTTTATCAAATTATAGAGACTAAATTCTAATTATAAATCACATAAACTAAATCTAACATTTATTAAATCATAGAGACCAAATTTATAATATAACATTTTTTTTCTCTTCCATCGTTCTATTTTAGTTTAGAAGCCTTTTACAAGTTTAAGTTTTGAAATTTGTTCTACTTCTAGAAGAGGTTAATAGTTTCTCACGAAAATAATAATTATTTCTAGAACCATTAATAATAATTTGTTGTGTTGAGATATCATTTTTTTATGTAACGTTTGCAGTTGGTATATGTGACTTGGTTACTTTTTTTGCATCTATAAACACACTTGGTAATTGATTTGCTATATTTTACACATGAATTATTTTCTAAACTTCAAATTCACATTGATCTGTACGAGGATCTAAATGGTACAATACTATGCATTCCATGTAATTTCTTTTTCCAATTTTTTAATTCTTTCCCCTAATGTTGGAAAATTTGTCTCACCAAAATGAAAATTAGCAAATCGTGCAGTAAATACATCATCCATCCGGGGTTCAAGATATTTAATAATTTATAGGGAATCATAAACATATATTCTTAACCTCCTTTAAGGACCCATTTTAGTGCATTGTGGTGGAGCAATTGGAACATATACTGCATACCCAAAAATTCTCAGATGGAAAATATTTGGCTCCTGACCATAAGCTAATTTTAATGACGAGTACTTATGATAAACTACTGGTCAAATACGTACAAATGACACTGCATGAAAAATAGCATGTCCCCACTCCATACAGATGGAGGAAGCTTAACTCTCATAAGTAATGGCCTTGCAATTAATGGTAAACGTTTTATGAATGATTCTGTTAAATCATTTTGTGTATGAACATGAGCTATAGGATGTTCAACACTTATCCCAATTGACATACAATAATTATCAAAAGCTTAGGATGTAAATTCACCAGCATTATCAAGACGAATGATCTTAATTGTATAATCAGAAAATTGTGCTTTTAGCTTAATATTTGAGCAAGTAATCTTGTAAATGCAAGATTTCAACTTGATAATAAGTACACGTGTGACCATTTAACGGATGCATCTATTAATACCATAAAATACTTAAATGGTCTACTCGATGGGTTAATAAGTCTATATATATCACCATGAATTTGTTCTAAAAATGCAGGTGATTCAGTCCCCACTTTAACTAGTGAAACATCATATGATAATTCATTAGATTGAAGAATCTTCTGATTCTTCAATGTGTTCATTTGACTTGTCAATAATTCTCCTCATCATAATAGATCTTGAATGACCCAATCGGTCATGTCAAATGTAAATATGTCTGGATTCATGAACTTCAAGTTCATTGTTGCAAATGTTTCAATTACTCGTATAGAAGTATAATATAATCCAAAAGATAAAACAAACAATTTTTTCCAATATATGTATTTGAGACATTAGATATAATACATAGATATTCCACATTATTCTTACCATCACTTTCAATATGATAACCATTGCAATGTACATCTTTAAAACTTAGAAGATTTCTCTTTGATTGATTAGAGAATAATGTATTGTCAATTGTAAATTTTGTTCCTTTAGACAAAATAATATTTGCTTTTCCAAAACTTTCGATCAAGTTTGCAGAACCTGATACTGTATTAACTTTTACTTTTAGCATTATCAATTTGGAAAAATATTTTTTTATTTGTAAGTATTGTGTGTGTAGTTGCACTGCCTGCCACACATACATCTTATTTGTTCATTTTTTAAACACCTAGCATATGAAAATGATTCATATTTCTTCACTAAAAGAAAATAATTACAATAAGAAAAACAACACTTAAAATATACAAAAGTTACTAAAAAAACATAAAGATAGATAAAAGAAAACAACAACACTAAGTCTAGATATTCTTAAAGTTAAAAGAAACACTTGATGTTCTACCTGTTGAGGTTGATGCCTTAAAGTCTCGTGTCCTATAGTTTGTAAACAGCATGTACGAACGCTTGTGTTGTTAATATATGATATTTACTTCACATCTTGTATTTTTGCTCAGTTAATTATTTTATTTGCTTTATCACAAACCAATAAACATAAATCCCTGGTTATCTGTATGTGACTCAAGCATGTATGTGGTGACATACAAGTGGATCATGTCTTTAGTGATAACCAAAATGGTATGTAGTATATGGATAAAGGAGGGAAACCATATCCTGGTAATGCTACGGACGCGGTCCGCTTTGTGGAATGGTCATAAGTGTTGTGACTCGTCACAGATGGTCTGATCTTGATCATTCGTGTTGGGGATATGCGAGTAGGGGCGTCCTATACAAAGAGTTTGTATAAGACCTGACCACGAAGTGTCAACGTCTCGTTATATAACACCATTCATGACAGAAACTTCACTTCACTAGGATGAGCATAGGTAACATGACCTCAATCCTGAGTGAGTTGGGAACTCCTACCATTGAGGGCGATACTTTGATTTGTATGGGTGCGAGTGGCTAGGTCGCCGATTCAAACCTACCATTTTGGGAATTCGTCTGATTTGGGAGCTGGGGACTCAGCTACACAAGATGAAATTCACTTATTCCTCGAGGTAGGGGTAAGTAGATAGATGGCTCTCTTAAGGGCTGATTCCGGGGCTTGAACGATGTGGTGCCACACATCTTTTCTTAGTCTGAGAGGTGTTCACACATAGTTGGACTATGTTGTATTGTTCATTAGAAGAGTCAGTGGTACTTAAGGAGTGAGATGTAATTACAGGGGCAAAACGGTAAATTGGTCCAACTGTACTTACGAGCATCTGTGAAGGGTCATCGTACTCATGATTGGTTATATCCGATGGACACAAAAATATATCTATGGTAAGAAGAGTTCAGTTGTTGGGCTTTAGTGGAATGCCTGGCAGTTAATGGATGGTGATCTCGTGGCTAAAGAGTTTAGTTAACTATTCACGTACTGTTGAAGCTTCGAGTCACAGGTCCATTAGGTCCCCTAGGTAGCTTGGATAAAGTTGAGAACCAATATTTGGGTTAATTTGAAATGTTCAAATTAACAAGAGAAAATTTGATTGATATAATTGGACTGGTTAATTATATATGATATAAGTGGTTAAATGTATGAGATACATTTTTTTTTGGAGGAAATTAGATATAAATATGATTTATATCAAGTAGAGGAGAAAATACTATAGTAGATATGTGATATCAAACTATAGGATAAAAATATAATATGATTATATTAATTAATTAATTAATTGATTAATTATATGATAATTAATCCTAATATCACGTTTGGATGTGGGTTAGTGGACAGCGTTGGTTATGGTAACCGATGGGTTAAAATGAAAATAGTTTTCATTTTTTGAATCATTCAATTGATCGTCAGTCATTCGGCCAAAAGTTTTGTGAAGCGCGCATTGGTAATAAAAAACGATCGCTCGAGAGCCTATACGATAGTTACTTCTCCACCTAAACGATCGTTCATCTCGCGCTAAACGTACGCATACCCTCCCTTACATGATCGGATAGCTTCTCTATACGATCGTATAGTGTGTCGATTTAACTAAATGATCGTATACGTTTTCCTAAACGATCGTTCAGTAAATCCTACACGATCGTGTAGCTCCTCCTATGCGATAAGCACTTCTGCTACACGATAGCATTGTTTTCTCTCCCACTTACTTATCGCCTACACGGCTCGTTTTTCCTTCGTCCTCTACCAAATTCACCAAAGTCCACCCTTTGGGTTTTCACTCCGAGAATACTCGGGGCTCATTAGTGGTGGTGTCGTCCCCATTGCGGCATTCGTGTTCGCGTTGATCGTGCTGCTGCAGTCAACATTTTTCGCCGGGCGTTGTTAGAACATTTGGAGGGTCCGCTGCGTTGGAATTTCAGAGATTGAAGATAGTCTTCAACTGGTATGGAACTCTGTCTCCTTGTTATTTATTGTTGTTCATAGCATACCGATAATTAGATTTATTTGCATAACTGTTTATGTTGAATGTATATATTTGTATTTCGGTCATGGTGAGATCGGAGCTATCCGAACACACTCATGGAACTCTCAGTATGAGATCCTTCACTACCAACTGTGCCAATCTTCTCTTCAGAAGATTCAAAGAAGTCCGCCATATCTAAATTGGTCATGTGGGATGAGTCAAATATGTCATTATCCTGATATGCAAAATTTTCTTCCACATTTTTTTCTTTTTCCTTCAAGAAGGTTTGATAGAGGTCAATTAAGTGTTTTGATGTAAGACAGGTACATGACCAATGACCAGTCATTCCGCATTGAAAACATTTATTTTTAACACTCTTTGAACTTTTATCTTGTGGAGTTTTTTCTTTGTGATCATCATTTTGTGTGGTTCTTTTGAAATTTAAATGATTAGAATGATCACCACGAAAATAATAATTATTTCTTCTTCTACCATGGTCATGACCTCGACCATGACCACGACCACGACCTCGACCATGATTATTAACATTCACAATATTCACTTTAGGGAATGGTGTTATTCCAGTTGGTCGAGATTCGTGGTTCTTCATTAATAACTCATCATTTTATTTTGTCACGAGAAAACATGAACTTAGTTCAGAATATTGTTTAAAATCTTTCTCTCGATATTGTTGTTGTAGGAGCATATTCAAGACATGAAATGTAGAAAATGCCTTCTCTAACATATCGACATCAATAATTTTTTCTTCGCATAACAACAATTTTGAATTGATTTTAAATAATGTGGAATTTTAGTCAGTTTAAAATCTTGTAGTCTCAAATGCATCCACTCATAATGGGCTTTAGGAAGAATAAGGGTCTTTTGATGATCATACCTTTCTTTCAATTTTTCTACAAGATACAAGGATCTTTTATTGTAAGAAACTCCATTTTTAATCTCTCGTGGAGATGATGACGAAGGAAAATCATAGTTTTTGCTTTGTCTTGACTGGAAGTCGTATTTCCTTCTTTAATTGTTTCTCCCAAGTTCATAGCGTCCAGATGAATTTTGGCATCAAGCACCCATGACAAATAATTATTGTCATTAATGTCAAGGGTTGTGAATAGTAATTTTGTAAGGTTTGTCATGGTAACACTATCACAAAATATTATATTTATATTAGAAAATTAATATGTACTAAATATGCAAAATAAAATTTAATTTATTAATTATAATAAAGAAGAAAAAAACCGACATACCTTTCGGACCTACCTTCAGTGATGGAAGCAACAGGACTCGTGTTGATAACTTGCTGTGAAATTGAGAAGCACGACGAGAACACAAATATGGAGAAAATATAATATAATCATATATTTATATAATAATAATAAATAAATAAAATATCAAATAACATAAAATAACTAAAACCATAAAATAACTAAAATCATAAAATAACTAAAATTATAAAATTGGATAAAATGAAAATTAATGAAATTTTGAAGTGGATTCTTCACCAATGTGCATTCTATTGAGATCCACCAAATGCCACTATTTATATATAAAGTGACAAGTAGGATGTGGATTTACATGAATACCAAGTATGAATTATTACAAGGTACATGGAGAATATGAAAAATAACACTACTTTTAGGACACTAAGTATTAGGTATCTATTTTTCTGATACCAATATTTTCAAACCCTAACTTTTTAAATATCATTTTAAACCACGGTGTATCGGATTTTAGTGGCTAATGACAATAAATGTAAAAAAACATTCAAGCTATGTTGACCACTTATCGATGGTTGTTATATCTTAAGGATTATTTCATGAAATTAACCAAAGAGTTTGCAACATCATTTAAACTCGCACTCACGAAGAGTGATAAAAGAGTTTGTATGTCTATTTCATCTTGTTTTTGAACTATCTAAATGTTGGAAGAAAAAATGAGATTATTTTGATTATTAGGGTCTCTTTTGGTAATTATTTAGTTTTTAGTTTTTGGTTTTAGAAAATTAAGTCTATTTCATTCTCATTTCTTATAATGATTTGCATCTTTTTAAAGTATAATAGTTGAACTCTTAGTCAAATTTCAAAAACAAAACACAAGTTTTTTAAAACTACTTTTTTAATTTTTAAAATTTGGCTTGTTTTTTGAACCATTGATAAAAAGTAGATAACAAAAGAAGAAATTCGGAGGTGAAAGTAGTATTTATATTCTATAGGCTTAATTTTCGAAAAATAAAAGGTCTCGTTTGGTAACTATTTCGTTTTTTGTTTTTGTTTTTAAAAATTAAGTCTATTTACTCTCTATTTCTTATAATGATTTGCATGTACGATGGTTGAATTCTTAGCCAAATTTAAAAAATAAAAACAAGTTTTTGAAAGCTAATTATTTCTGTTTTCAAATTTGAACTTTGTTTTTTAAACTATTGGTAAAAAATATATAGTTAAAAAAAATTTTGAAGGACAAAGTAATGTCTATAGGCTTAATTTTTTTTTAAGAAAAAGAACGAAATGGTTATCAAATGGGACGTAGACTTTGGAAAGTCCATTCTTTCCAAAAAAAAAAAAATTCTATAGATGAACTATTTTGAGTTTTACTATTATTTTGTGATTTGATTTCAAACATTAGTTATGTAGATATTTTCACATAAATAAACAATATTTGAATTAAAAAAAAACATTAAAACTCGAAGTAGTTTTTTAATGGAAAATTCAAGAACTAATTATAAAACAATTAGAATAAAGTTTAGTTTGAATGGAACTGACTTGAAAGTTACAAAGAGAAAAAGGAAGTTAAACCTTTATTTTATTTAGTCAACATTATAATTATAATTAGTATTATTATTGTTATTTTATGATTATTATTATTATATTATTATTATGTGTTGAAAATAGTTGTAATGAATGATGGGATGAAATTGAAATTAGCTCAACAAGATTTGAGCATGTCCAATCCAATGGATATGGTAGGTAGGATGGGTAGGTTTTAGTATCCTGGGGTTGTTTGGACCCACCTTTTACCTTCTAGATAATTCTTTTTTAAATAAATGAAAACTCAATAATTATTAATAATCAATAACATGTCCTTACAAGGTCACCATTTTATACTTTGAAATTTGTTAATTTTTAATTCTAATACTTTCCATTTTTAATTTTAATTTTTATATTTTTAATAAATCTTAAATTCAGTATCTACTAATTTATTATTTTTTTAAGAAAAAGATTATTAAATTTTTTGTATTTTTACCATCAATCTTGAAACTATATTCACATAATATATTTCCTTATATGAAAATTATTATTATCGTTTAACCCATATCGTAAACATTAACTTTGAGGAGCTATAATTGAAATTAGAGAATTAAAATTAGATAATTAAAAGTACATGAATTAAAATTATACAAACTTTAAAGTATATAGAACAAATCGATATTTTAACATTTTTGTATAACTATCGTCGAAACAGTAACTGTTCACTTTTTAGTGTTTCGAAAAGTAGTTTTTAGGACTTAGTTTTGTTTATTTTTATGTTTGACAGATTTTTTCAGATATAATAGAAATATTGATTCATCTTTTATATTGATGTCGAACCTACATAAATATAAAAATATCAATGAAAATATGGATTGGTCCATAAAAATTTAATACTGGGAGATAATTAAACACCAATATGTTCAAAGACTATGATTTGACTAAGTTTAATTTCGTCTCTTATATATTTCAATTATTTTAATCATATCTTATGATGTGATGTTCAAATAATATTATTTTGTATTAGCTAACTGTTATTATTAATATATCTGTACCTTAATTTTTAATATTTTTTAAACTCAAACAATTTGACCCAAATTTAAAGATCCATCTGGTGAAGTATTGTTATTGGATCCTTCAGACTCAGTTTGGTAATGTTTGTAGTTCTTATTCGGTTAAAATAATATTTGGTACCTTATACTTTAAAGTTTGTTTAATTTTAGTTTAAGTTAGTTTGTTTACTTTTTTTTTTTGTTATTTATTAATATTTTCAGATAAATTTTTAAAGCATATTCACATATTATAATTTCTTTTGCATGAAGAATATTATGATTATTTGACAAATTTCAATAAAAATTAATCGTAAAAAATTAAGTTTAAGATTTACTAAATGTATAGAGAGTGAAACTAGATATTTAGAAGTATAGTGATTAAAATTAAACATACCTAAAAATACAGTGATCAAAATGATATTCTAACCTTCATTTTTATTTTTTTATTGCATCTTTTATAATAATGAAAAAAAAAAAACTGGATTTATTATTATTTTTTTTTTTTTTGGGGGGGGGGGGGTGTTAATTTGCTAATTGTTCTAGATACTTTCAAAAGTCTTCACCATAAAGTTGGAGTAGAAACTTTTTGAATAAAAATTGAGATCTTAAATGGTGTAGTAGGTGACATAGAACAACAAATGAAATCACTATCATTTTAGGTCTTCACCATAAAGTTCTAAACCCTGATTTATGTTTGAAGTTTTAAGGAATTTATATTTTAAGGATAATTTTGAAACATTTGTGAAAGTGGGGTAATATTGCAACTTTTGAAAATATAGAGGTATTTAAAACAAAGAGGAAAGTTTAGGAATATTCATTATAATTTAGCCTAAAAATTTCGACTAAAGTTAAGATAGAGTAGACCTATTAAATCTATATACTTTATAATTCATAAACTATCAATTTGATAAGAATAGTTGCTTTTAAAAGTAACTAGTTCAAAACTACAGGTATTATACATGTTTCATACCATGGAAAGTTCTAATCTTAATTTAAATTAAAATATTATTCTTTTAATTTTAAACATTAATTTAAATTAAAGTATTAGAGTGCAACTCTCCTGAAGATCTATAGATTGAAGACCAAGAAGACAAAACTCCTCCTAAGTCCTTCAATTTTGAAGAACAAGAAGAAAAAAACTTATTCCAAGTCCATGAGTTCTAAAGACCGTGAAGACAAAAAAAATTCTTCCAAATTCTTGAGTTCTCTGAAGATCGAGAAGACAAAATTGTCTCCCAAGTCCATGAGTTTTGAAGATTGACAAGACCAAAACTTCTCCTAAGCTCTTGAGTTTTGAAGATTGACAAGAAAAAACTTCTTCTAAGTCCTTGAGCTCTGAGGACAGAGAAGAAAAACTTTTCCTAAGTTCTTGAGTTCTGAAGACTGAAATGACAAAAACTTCTCTTAAGTTCTTGAGTTCTTGAAAACTTTGAAGTTGAAGCACTAAGAAGATTTTGAAGAAAAAAAAAAACTTCTTTCAACATTTGAGAGAAAGCATAAAAGATTTTATATATTAGAGATTGTAATCATTATACTAAAATCAATACAAATATGAAATTCATTTAACGAATCAAAGTAGCCAAATTGGACCTAAAATTAACAATGGTAAGCATGAAACACAATCGATGAATTGGACCTAAAATTAACAATGGTGTTTCAGCTTCAAAGATTTCCAGAAAATTAAAAGATTCTTTGAAGCTGTTAAAGTTAGAAAGTTCATAGACGATCCAAAGAAATAAGATATTTGAAAGGAAATTATAGAGAGAAATTAGAATGAACGATATTATCTAAGCTCTTGAGAGTCAATCATGTCTTAATTTGAAGACCCAAAAGCACTTCAAAGATCATAGTACTTATAAAGCCAAGAACTATAGTTTCAAGAACAGGCTGAAAAGCCCTCGAGACAAATTCGAGAACAAGCTGCAAAGCCCACGTATGATCATTTATTAGAGGCTGTACTCACAATACTGGAATTAACAAATATGAAGTTTATTCAATGAATTGAATTTCTTTGAAAATATCGTTATCGTTGGATCGATTGGCACGTCCAATGGAACATCTCTACTTTTGATTGCTTTATCTCGATAGGTGTTCTAAACAAATTTAACAATTCAAAGAGGAACAAATACTTAAGATTGCAAAGAATATATGGGAACATACAATAGAGCAAGCAAAAGGCAGAGTTGTCCTCAAGGAGAATCTCTTATTCAACAAATCCACTTAATCATCTTAACCATCAAGCAAGGAGACATCATACCCAAATATAGGGTCAATTATGATGGCCTAGGTAAGTACATATGAAGAAAGGTTGACCAAACTAGAAGAAGAATGAGTATGCTGATGAAGGAAAATCCAAGAGAGATTATGAGATAGTCTTTTTAAAGAATCACGTGATGCTGCTGAGTCATGAAAAACACATGCTATCAAGAATAATGACAAAGGGAAGACATAGTGGTAAGAAAGCCAATAGAAACATTCAATTTCATTATTTTGTTTTCAATCTAACAATTGTAGGATATGATTAAAAACTCCATCAAAGCTCAAAATAGAGATCCTTCTCAGAGTTCTATCTTAGATTCTAAATGATATACATATAGAATTGATAATTAAGTGAACATGGATACTAGTCACCTAAGTTTCAACAATATGATGAGAAGGGTAATCCAAAGCAACATGTTACTTATTTCATCAAAACATGTGAAAATGCTAGTACGAAAGGAAGCTTATTAGTCGAACAATCTATTCGAATGTTGAAAGGAAATGCTTTGGACTAGTACATTGACTTGGAATTTAAGTCAACTGACAGTTGGGAACAACTCGAAAAAGAGTTTTTAAATCGCTTCTATAGCACAAGACAAATAATGTCACACCCCGCACCAGATTACCCTCCTAACCTGAACGAAATGGTGACGGCAGCAGTTACCAACCCTTTTGCCGGCACTTACTTCATATCTTACCTGTTAAATATTGCTCAAACTCTGAATACATACAAATTAACTCAGAACTTAACACATTTACATTACAGGATTTCGCAACATTGCTCATACACAGATATTACAACCTAGTGAGCCCCATCAAGAATACTAGTCACTAGACAGACACATGTGTACTAACTAACATAGGTCTTCAATTACGCTTCCTTCAACTTGTTTCTTTGAGTGGCAGAGCAGTAGCAGAAAAGTCTTTTGGGAACTGACCACTACCTGGAAAGGAAAACATTTGAAAACGTGAGCTAAAGCCCAATGAGTGACTTAATAAAAATATAAATCCCATGCTCAAAACCAAAAGCTTAAAAACATAATACTGAAACTAAAGTATACCAAGCAAACATGTACATAAAACCTTTAAAATCACCATTAAACATCATTATTCCTTGGTTGAGAACGAGCATACATCGCTCTAGCTCCCAACGTCTGTTATCGGCCAAGAGACTCATACTTTGGCCTCTCATTCAGAACTATCTACGGCACGTGAAGTTTTCTATTTACCATCAACACCTTAGGTACATTTATTCAGATACCTTCCTTACCTTCAGTATCCGGCTCACTTAAGCTATCAAGTTCTCGAATAAAGCATAGAAAACTCTTTAGGATACCTTCCTCACCTACAGTATCCCTTTTCATTATGTTTAGGAATACCAACGCATGTACTTTGAAAATCTTAGGTATTTAAAACATAGTACATTAAGCTTCATTCAACCTTAGCTTTAACCCTAACGCATGCTTCATACTTTGTAACATAAGTTGACTTAAATCATGTTGAACTAGCTTGTAGAAACTATTAGCATGCGTTAGATATGGAAAACATACTTGGAAACCTCCTACATTAGTAACATCATGCATTGATAAACATTTATAAGCATTAGCAATTCCAAACTATCCTTCTAGCCTAGGAGAAGATATGACTGCCCTTATCATTAGTTGAGAGTGAACTATTAGATCTAACCCTCAATGTTAACCTTAGTCAGGGAGAACCCTATTGCTCAATCCCTTGACGTCGTATTACCTACGTGCACGTGGTTATAATTGAGTATCGTCATACCTTAGGTACTTGACTAGGATACCTTCTCATTGTCCTTCAGTATCCGTCATATATCTAGTCATAAACATTTAGTTGAAAGGATACCTTCTCATTGTCCTTTAGTATCCGTCATATAACGAGTCATAAACTTTTAGTTGAAAGGATACCTTCTCATTGTCCTTCAGTATCCGTCATATAACTAGTCATAAACCTTTAGTTGAACACTAAGGCTTAATGTTCAATTCATCATACTAGTTCACCCATCATACTGGTTCATCATAAAAATGGAGTTACTTAAACATACTGAAAGTATTTGGATAATATAACATATCTAAATCATGTCAATTCTATGGAAAACATGCTTTACTTAGCATGAGAAACAATTTCACAAATATGTTGCTTGGAAATTTATTTAAACACTTAGCATGAGAAATAACTTCAAAGAAATCACAGTTTTTAAATCATTAGAATAGTAAGTCATCACATAGTCACTCACAGCTCGTTGGCCTCTTAACGGGTTATATGCTCCTCCTAGCTCTTCTTGGCCTGAAAGGACATAATTCCCGGTTAAACTACTTAGAATTCTTAGTAAAATACCTCAAATAATTCATTTATTAAAGGAACTTTCATCAACAAAGACAGCTTTACTAGTAAGATCCCCTAGAGCGAGATTAGCGAGACCCTTTAGAGCGAGATCGAGCTTTTCTTGGCAAACCTTCATCCTAGCAATACTCACCTTATCAGTGACACCAGCGACACTAGTGATACTCACCTTACTAGTGACATCAGCGATACTCAGCCCAATTTCTAGCGAGATTCACCCCAATTTCTAGTGAGATTCCCTTCTAGAGCGAGATCCTCTTCACAAAGTTAGCGATATTTTCTTCATTAGCGAGATTCTCATCACAAAATCTCGCTATAATCTCCACAGTGAGCTGTTTGCTTGTTCTTCCCAAGTAGCTGTCTGCTTATGCTCAGATTCTCTGTTATAATTTTAAAAATTCATAACTCAAAATCCATCCTTATTTTGAAGACACTTCCTTCTACAAACATGTTTAGAATTGAGTTAGCAACATTACCTTAAAATTTCAGCTCAAAATTTCTCGTCGTATAATCTGGAGATTCAAAACTTCATCATTGGCCCCAATTCAAATAGCTGCCTACTTGTTCAACAATTTCCAGTTCAAACTTCAAAATTATATAACTCGATTTCCAGGTCTCATCTTAAAAAGTTTCATTCTACAAGGTTGTTTATAACTAATAGTTCCTCAAAATTTTAGCTCAAAATGCTTTGTAATTCATTCTGGAGCTTCAATTCTTCACTGATGGCCTAGATTCACCCGAGAAATGAACCCTTCGTCTTTATTTTGCCCGTTCGGCCTTATTTCGATGAGTTTTCCTTCCAGCAGCCCAGCCACAGAAAATAGATACACAGAGCTTTCGAATGCCACTAAAATTACATAAATAGCCTAAGTAGTTTGTCCAAACCGACCCAATGAACTCAACCTTCATACTTATATTACCGCCCAAAAATCCAACATGAACTCTCCTTGTGCCACCTGGCCCACTATTGGTGATGAAGGGCTAGGATTTAGCAAATTTCCTTTTGCTAACTTCTCTCAAAATATTACTTCAGCACCATACCTCATTAGATGGCATGGTCTCATTCATATGCTTATTATGCATTCCACCATCAAGCATGACCTTCGTTAGCCTAGCTGAGTTTTGTCCTACCTTTACACTTAGCTACCCAAGAGCCTATTTCTTCTTGCTTACATCTTCTACCCTTCCTAAGACATGGCTTCATTTAGCTCATTAGAAGACATCACATTACTTACTCTTATTGAAGTAATTAGGGTTTGGGTTTTACAAATAATCAGTCCGTTTGAGTTCCCCACCACTAAACAATGAAAAGGTGAATTGTTATCGACTATATGAATTGTTAGAGAGCGAAAAGCTTGAATTGCAAAGACCATCTTATTGAACTGTTTGCCATTAAGATGTGCATATAAGGTATACATTGGGGACTTTTTTAAAAAAATTTTTTTTACATACGTTAACGTATAAAGCCTCACATCTTAAAGAACTAGCAACTCGTGCCCACGATATGGAGCTATGTATTGCTAGTTGAGGAGACAAAATTTTTTTAGTTTCAAACGTAAAGAATGAATGAAAGGATATTGATATGACATTAGAAGAGTCTACAAATGTCAATACAACCTCTTTTGATTCGTTCTTCAAAGGAAAAGACAAGTATATTGAAAATTGTCAAGAATATGAAATGTGCATTGTTTAAATTTTAGGGAAAGACAAGAAAAAGTCTATTCTTTTCTTGGTTATGATATTCTTAATGATCCTAACTATTGTAAGTATCATTGAGTCATTAGTCACACAATGGAAAAATATTTCATCCTAAAAGAACTAATTCTAAAATTAGCTCAAGAAGGAAAATTTGAGTTTACCTTGATGAAGAAGCTAATTCCAATCGAGCTTGAAGATGAAGTGACAAAAATGTCATCAAACTAAGCTTGAAGATGAAGCGACAAGAAAGCCAATGAACTGAGCTTGAAGATGAGGCATCGATGAAGTTATTGACACTAAGCTGAGGCATCAACGAAATAATCAAGACTAAGCTTGAAGATGAGGCGGCAACAAATTCTTCAACATCGATCACGAAGATGAGGTGATGAAGTCAATGACACCAAGCTTGAAGATGAGGCAGCGATGATATCATTGACATCGAGCTTGAAGATGAAGTGGAGCCTGAAGGGTTTGTAATACCTCAAAATGAAAGGAAAGAAATACGTAATGTTTTGTTTTTGTTTTACAGAACATCAAATTACAGAGGATGGAAAAAACGATAAACATTTTTCATTAAACATGCTTTTCTGCTGTGAAACTAAGAGGAGAATTAGGGAATTCGAAACTCACTCTTGAAGAACCAAAGCATTCACATATCCTATCCACAACCAAGAATGATCACAAACTGTCTTTTTCTCCCAAGCTCGAACACTGGAAGGACCACAACCTGAAATAGTAAATGATGCTCCAAATTGAACATCACCACGAGATCTTTCTTATTATTCTCAAGGTGAGAATCACACATAGTTATATGGGATCACATTTAATTTTGTAAAAAGGAAGAAGAGTGTTTTGTTGAGAGAAATTTCACATATACAGAGAGCTTGCTTGAATTTGTAGGGGGAAGGAAGTGTTGCGATTGATGTCCTAAATCTCGTGGATTTTGTAGTTTGTAATTGTATTGTACAAACAGTTTATTTATTTAATCAAACATGAGGTATTTTATTCGACATTTAGTAGCATTAACCTACAAAACTAATAAACAAACATCCATTGTTATCTTCTGTAGCTTAAACATGTATGTAGAGACATACATATGGATTGTGTTTAAATGATAATCTGAATGGTTCGTAGTAGATGGATAATGCTAGGTAACTTATCCTTGTGACACTACGAATACGGTCCAATTTGTAGATGTTACAATTGTTATAAATTTTTACGAATGATCTGATCCTGATCATTCATACAGAGACATTAGAGCAGAGGTGTTCTATACAAAAGTGTTTGTATAAGACCGGACCACGAAATGAATAGTCTCATTATATAACACTATTAATAATAGAGACTTACATTTCTCCAAAATGACCATAGGTGACATGACCTGAATCTTGAGTTAGTTGTGAACTCCTATCTATGAAAGCGGTCATTTGATTTCCATGGGTGAAAGTGACCAGTTCTTCGACTCAATACACCTACCATTTTGAGGATTTGTCTGATTAGGGAGTTGAGAACACAACTACACAAGCCGAAATTCACTCATTCCCTAGTGTTAGGGTAATTAGATAAATTGCTCCTTTAAGTGTTGATTCTGGGGCTTGAACAACGTGGCGCCACACCCTCTCTTGGCCCAAGAGTGGGCTAGTCATAGTTAGACTATGACTTATTGTTTATTAGAGGGATTAGTGGTACTTAAGGAGTTAGATGTAACTAAAGAAGCAAAATGGTAATTTTGGCTCAACTGTACTTATAAGTAATTTGTGAAGGGTCATCGCGCTATTGAATAGTTATATCCAATGGACACAAAAATATATCTGTAGTGTGAAGAGTGCAGCTATCGGTCTTTAGTGGAGTGACCGGTAGTTAATGAAGGTTGATTAATTTAATTAAAGGAGTTTAATTAATTGATCAAGTACCAATGAAGCTTCGAACTATAGGTCCATAAGGTCTCTCTATAGCTCAACTGAGATAATTGATAATCAATTTAATTTTGGATTAATTTGAATTGTTCAAATTAATTGAGGAAATTAATTATATACGATATAGTGAATTTATTTTAATTATATATGATATAGTTAGTATAATGTATTTGATACATTATAATATGAAGTTTATTTTGGGAGGAAATAAATATTTGAATATAATTTAGATATTAATTATATGGATTAGATTCATATAATTAAATTTAATATAAATTTGATTTATATTAAATACCGTAAATTATTGAGAAAATTCAAACATAGGTTATATTGTATTTAATACAATATAAAAACTATAGATTATGTGTTATATTTGAGATAAAATATAGTTTAATATATACCAAATCATAAGTTGGTTATCATATATATATTAAATCATTTATTAAATTACTTTTTGAATTTAATGGAGGATGGAGTTATAACTCCCTCCCTTATTTCTCTCTTAAAAAAATATGGGAGAATGGAAGGTTACGATAGATTATCCTTCTCCCAAAACCACATAGAGTCTGTGATTCTGAAGTCTCTCCCATGAACGATTTTTAGAAAAAAAAAACTCTCTAAAAAATTCTTTCCTTTCACTGACTCCGAAAAATTAAGATCACAGAGCCTCATACACTCTTGTGATTCTCAAACCCTAAAGAGAATACATAAGGTTCTTTTGTGGTGGTGTTCACCATTTCTCTTAGGTGTTGTTGTGTTTTGGAATTTGAATTCCAAGGAGATTGAAGTGTTCGTGATCAATAGAAAGGGAATACGTGAAAATTTGTGACTTTGAGGGTTAATAAATGTAAACCCTATTTTCTTCTTTGCATTGTGATTAATCATGCTGTAAATTTTTTGTTAAAATGCATAATGTTGATCTTTGAATTGTCAATATTCTGTGAAATTGTAAATTGGGACCGATCGCCACTTCTGCATCAGACCTCACAGTCCTTCAATTGGTATTAGAGTGACGTTTTTGCTTCCCAATTTTAAATTTATGGAATCTTTTTCAGTTTATGGTGGATACTGCATTTTTGATAGGTTTCATGTTCTTGAATAATGGTTATGCAATTTATGGATGTTTTTATCGGGATTGCTCTTTAGATTTATGCTTTCTCTACAAATTGGTTTGTAAGGGTCTAGTGTTTTAGGCATATTTATAAAATCGAGTCTGTATATTCATAGTCTGGGTCGATCATGATTTGTTCTGATGAAGTTCTGGAGAAAATGAGGCCCAACTCGGAGCATAAATAGTGGAAATTGCCACTGTACAGTAGGTGACTATACAGCAGCGTTGCAACGTTGTGCCCCAGCATTACAACACTGCGAAGAGACAAACGAAAGAAATTTTCTGTAGAATCGCAACGCTAGAGCACAGTTTCGTGACGCTCTGAGATGAAATTTTCATGCGGATCAATTACGGTTTGGCAGGTTCGCATGCAGATCGTGGGTTCAAACAGCTCACGTGGTTCGTAACTTGGTTCACCTATTTTGGTCCAGTTCAACCTCTTATTTTATGTAATAATTAGTTTCTAATTAATTAAATTAATATAAAATTATATTAATTTAATTAATTGTTTAGGAATCCAATCTTGGTCCATTTATTACTCCTTTAATTATGCATTTGTGTATGGTTTAATATATTTATTATATGTTATAATGTATGGCATATTTAAAATCCCACCATAGGTTATGCATTTAATCATGCATCATAAATATTATAAATGTTATAATATGGTTGCATGATTTAATTTTACAACATGCTCATGCATCATATAATATAAATGTTATAATATATAATGCATGCATTAATGACATTATCATGCATTATTATATTATAATTGTTATAACATATAGTAGGCATGTTTGGATGAATGTCATTATTAATTTCATTACTTTAGTATATAAATGTTCTGTATGTTGAGTAATGAAATGACATTGTATGAAATGTTCTCTAGGTAATTTTATAATTATTATAATTTTTCCTAAATATGATTTCAAATGCAATGTATGGTTTTAATTTATTTAATTTGATTTTATAATTATTATAATTAAATGAAATTAGAAATTAAAATCAATAATAAAGAATTGCATGTAAACTTAGTTAAAATCATTGTTAAATAGTTTAAAATATGATTCACATAGACCTAGATTCACAATATTTCTAATATGATTAGAAATTAGTTTAATCTTTTTAATCAATTTAATAGGATTAAATTGGTTTTAATAAAAGACTAAAATTATAACAAATGTATCTATAGGAACCTTTGTCTAAGACTAGTTTTGTCTAGGCTGGGGTATTTAAACTAACGAAAATGGAATACCCCTACCTAGGAACTGACCTAGAAGGTGAATTATATAAATTTGCTACAAGCATATAATTGTTGATTAGAAATTTATTAAAATATTTAATGAACATTAATCAAAATTGTTTTACTATCCAAAGTACGTGTTACTATTGGGAAAACTTAAATATTCATTTAGTAAAAATAAGTAACCATATTTTTCCTAAGTTAAATTAACCCTAGGTAAAACATTAATTGGGAGAAAAATGGGGTATATGATACTTTATTGTTCTTTTTACATTTCTCCCTCATAGTTCACATCGTGAGACCTATACTCGGCATCGATGCACCTTTGCTTATGTTCCCCTATGGGTGGTATTTGTATAGGTTAATAACAAGATGAATGGAGAGAGTGTTTGTAAGTGAGAGTGGGACGTGTCTCAACATATCCCACGGTCTCTCTCATTAGTTTATAGCAAATTTTCATGCTCGGCCTCGAGGCACCTTTGCTTGTGTCCCCCTATGGATGACATTTGCATAACTCTTTACTCAAACTCCAAAAATGGATAGGGTTGTTTTAGTTTTTGTCCCAACTATTTTTTTCCCTACGGTTGGCTCATGGGGTAGAACTCTAGAATCTAAAATAAGAGGTTACACGTACACAAAAATGTTAAGTCAGTTAACAATCTCTGGAATGAACAATGGAGACTAATCATTACAAGAACAAAGAGTTGTTCTTTATTTTGGTTGAGATGGTCTCATTTCATTGAAGGTGTACCTGATCACCCTACGGTGGCTTTGACCCTGCCTCATTGAAACATCATTGCAAAATAGATATCATATACGGTGCATTAAATTATTTTGCTAAATTTGATTGATTTTTGATGACAGGCAGAAATGCACATCATCTTAGGCCTTTGATTTAGAATTATGAGGATTGTTAAATGAAATATGTGGTGAATATGTTAGGAATTCATGAGGAAATGAATTTGCATCGTTCGACATCAAGAATCTCAGCTAACCCACTATTATGTATTATTATGCGTTCAATTGTTTATTTTTGTAGCTAACGCAGAAAGCAGAAGCATACGCGGAAGCCGGGCTATCGCAAAGACGATCACATGCGGAGAATTCCTCCATCGCAAAGGCGAATGCATACGTTCGACGCATGGATGTTGTGGCCATCAGCTGCATGCGTCCATCGCATAGAAGTTGCGGTCGTCAAGCGAATGCGGTCATCGATAAGAAGTTGCAGTCATCGAGCGAATGCGATCATCGCAAGGAGGTTGTGGCTACATGATAATAACCATAATAGAGGGATGAACACAAAGTTGGTGAAATGCAACATGAACGCATACCTCAGAAGAATCAAAAGATGATGTTGACATTTTACCTACCACGCCGTTAGCAGCAGAGATTCAGAAAAGGACCATCACGCCGCGAATGTAAGAATCAGAGCAGGTCCATTAATGCTGTTGGCGATCAAGCTTTATAAATAGAAGCCATTGAGCAGAATTTCATTTGATCTAAGGTTTTTCGCCTGAGGCTCGCCTTAGGATGGATCCTTGTGATCTAGACCAAAGCGTGAGAAGAAAGCTTGAGAGTTCTTCATCTCTCTCATCCATTCCGAGTGACGACCGGAGCCTTCATCAGAGTTAGAGCTCGAGAGAGTCTGCTCCACTGCCCATCCATGGCACCACTGGCAGCCTTGACACACATCTACTGGAAGCAAGACATTACTTCTAGCTGGTCATTTCATTTTCTCTTCTTTCCTTACATTGTATTGTATTACATTTTGTCTTAAGAAATTAATACATTTTGTGATCAATGCATTTCTATATTTCGTTCGACTCCATCTCCATCTTCATTTACTTAGCATCTTTAACTTTCATTGCATCACTTAGTGAGACTGTTAGAGTATCGAATACTTAATCATGTGACATAGGAATATGAAGCATGTAGCAAACCATCGGGAGGTGTGCGTTACGTGAGTGTTGTGAGAAAACCTTATTTGCTTAAGTGTGAAGCTGAAGTATCGCTTGTCTATAAGCGGACACAATACTTTTCTATGAGTAAAGTCAGCAACAACTAATTGCCCGAGAGGGTAAGTGGTAGGTTGCATTAAGCAATGTAAGCAAGTGTTCACTAGGGATAGGAATAATCTTACGTCAGCCAGGTTATGTGATTACCTTGTCTTATGAGTGCATCATTCATCATTTAAGCATACTTGGGAGAGTAGTCTAAAAACTAGATCTAAGACTCGAGAGAGCGGATCAGATCGCATAAGGAAGAATGGAAACTTAGAGATAAGCTCCGTTTTCTATTACACGACGTATGCACCCTACGGAGAGGATATTGCATGCATCCAAGAAGTAGGATACGGTGGTATGCGGCCATCTTGTTTATATGTGGGAGCACATGAGCAGGAATAAAGACTTAGAAATAAGGCTTCTTGACACTATCACATCTACATCGCATCCGTCCCAGAATAAGGCTCACGTGTGTGTAGCATGATCGTATAGTTTGAGTTGGCTGGGGTTACTCTTGCGGTCAAGCTTAGGGTTGCGATGAAGACATCCTCACATTTTATCTATTTTTCCATGCATTTACTACGCGTCAACAATTGTCGTGTCTCTACCTCTCAATCATATTCTCAACGCTTAATCTGTTAGTTAGGAGTAGGAGTAGTTTGTAGCTTAAAACCACCATCATTCTTTTATTCATCCGTCGCATACACATCACCGCATATATTTAGCTACAAGTCCCTGAGTTCGACCTCGAATCACCTGAGAAACTTGCGTTCGCATTATACTTGGCCCGAGCATAAGAAAACTTATGACGGGAATGCATGGTCATCACATACATTCGTAATTGCATATTGCAAGTCTAACACATGGCCACCGACGCATGAGTATAAACACATAACTTAAAGATATGCATTGCGTATTGCATTCATCACCTAATTTTATGTCATCAAAGTTTTGGCGCCGTTGCCAGGGACTTGGCAGCTAATAGTTTGTTGAGTTTTTTGTTTTTGCATGCAACCTTTTTACCTTTGGAGTATTGTAGCTTGTGCGATTTGCAAATAATACTGAAGTGTAGGCGATGCGTCGAAAGCCAGTATTGACCCCAAGATAGAAGGGCAATCAGTCGCATGAGCTGAAGGTAATTCCATGCGTGTGGTGAACAACCTACGCCCAACAATTGCCGGATGTTCCAAAGGTCAGGACAAACATTTTGACCTAAGCAGTTGAGAGCATTCTCCTGCATGAAAGACTCCTTACGGTGACAACACTCCAATTTCTCCAGGGACGTCTTCTACTCTATCTTTACCATGCTTTCTTAGTTTATTTTATTTTTATTGTTATTTTGGATATGCGGTTACTTCCTTGGTTATGGTGTGTTTGCTTCTTGTAGGTGCGACAATAATTCTCCTCGGTGTGCGGTTACAACAGAAGAATCCCCCCCATCCTTCAACGCATGGCTTCGATCGCATGAACTCCAAAGCATGGTTGCATGAGTTATTCTACTTAAGGTTCTTTTCTTGTTTTCTTTTATGCATTATCATTTTGAAATTCTCTTTTTCCGATTGTTTCCTTTTGCGATGCATCTATGATGGTACGCATAATTCACTCCATCCGCTAATTAAGCATCGCAAAGCTCTCCTTACTTTTAATAGCTTCTTCAAATTTTGAAAGTCTAAGTTTTATTATGTGTAAACCTCTGCTCAAACATTTGTTACTGCATTCCTGTTGATTTGTTTTTAGCTTTGCGGTGAGAACACTGCCAACCTCTAAGTTTGGGGGTGTAGCGACCCAGAGAATTGCATTCATTACATTGCGATCATTTTCTAATATATATATATATATATGTAAGTTTCCAGGATCAACGCATAAGTGCAACTCTTTTGTCGGGCGCAAGCCAAATCAAGCAAGACAAGAGTTGAGTTGAATATGAAACGCAACCGAAGTTGGATGCCCACATGACACACGTGGGGGCAAGCCAAAATGAAGAGCGTAACCAGGTTCAACGTCTCATTCTAATAAGTAATCGCAAAGTTTTGAATTATTTTGAACGAACGCATTCTCAAAAGCAAAACACAAAGTTGCAGGGAATGAATAAAAATTTTTTGACCAAAGGCTTGCCGGATTTAAACTTAGAAAAGATCTTTTTGAAGAAGCAGCCGAAGTGGAGGAGAGCGTTGCGACCATGGTTTGAGGTATGAGTAAATTATATTCTGAGAGGCTAGTCATCACAAAGGAAAGCCAGAAGGTGAGTTAAGAATTTCTTGAGTATAAAGCATGCTTGAAGACAAGCACGATTCTAAGTTTGGGAGTGTGATGACGGGCAAAAATGCATGTCATCTTAGACCTTTTGTTTAGAATTATGAGGATTGTTAAATGAAATATGCGGCGAATATGTTAGGAATTCATGAGAAAATGAGTTTGCATCATTCGGCATCAAGAATCTCGGCTAACTCACTATTATGCGTTATTATGCATTCAATTGTTTATTTTTGTAGCTAACGTAAAAAGTGGACACATACGCGGAAGCTGGGCTATCACAAAGACGACCGCATGCGAAGAATTCCTCCATTGCAAACGCGAACACATACGTTCGACGCATGGATGTTACGACCATCAGCCGCATGCGTCCATCGCGTTGCGGTCGTCAAGCGAATGCGGTCATCGATAAGAAGTTACAATCATCAAGCAAATGCGATCATCGCAAGGAGGTTGCAGCTACATGATGATAACCATAATAGAGGGATGTACACAAAGTTGGTGAAATGCAACATGAACGCATACCTCGGGAGAATCAAAAGATGATGTTGACATTTCACCTACCAAGCTGTTAGTAGCAGAGATTCAGAAAAGGACCATCACGCCGCAAATGTCAAAATTAGAGCAGGTCCATTAATGCCGTTGGTGATCAAGCTCTATAAATAGAAGCCGTTGAGAAGAATTTCATTTGATCTAAGGTTTTTCACCTGAGGCTCGCCTTAGGATGGATCCTTGTGATCCAGACCAAAGTGTGAGAAGAAAGCTTGAGATTTTTTCATCTCCTTCAGCCATTCCGAGTGATGACTGGAGTCTTTGCCGGAGTTAGAGCTCGAGAGAGTCTACTTCACCGCTCATCCATGGTACCACCGACAGCCTTGACACACATCTGCTGGAAGCAAGACATTGCTTCTAGTTGGTCATTTCATTTTCTCTTCTTTCCTTACATTTTATTGTATTACATTTTGGCTTACGAAACTAATACATTTTGTGATCAATGCATTTCTATATTTCCTTCGACTCCATCTCCATCTTCATTTACTTAGCATCTTTAACTTTCATTGCATCACTTAGTGAGACTGTTAGAGTATCGAATACTTAATCATGTGACATAGGAATATGAAGCATGTAACAAACCATTGGGAGGTGTGCGTTGCGTGAGTGTTGTGAGAAAATCTTATTTGCTTAAGTGTGAAGCTGAAGCAACTCTTGTTTATAAGCGGACGCAATGCTTGTTTATGAGTAAAGTCAGCAACAACTAACTGCCCGGGAGGGTAAGTGGTAGGTTACATTAAGCAATGTAAGCAAGTGTTCACTAGGGATAGGAATAATCTTACGTCAGACAGGTTATTACACACCTTGTCTTATGAGAGCATCATTCATCATATAGGCATCTTGGGAGAGTAGTCTAAAAACCAGATCTAAGACTCGAGAGAGCGGATCGGATCGCATAAGCAAGAATGGGGAACTTAAAGATAAGCTCCGGTTGCTATTACATAGTGTATGCACCCTATAGAGAGGATATTGCATGCGTCCAAGAAGTAGGATACGGTGGTATGCGGTCATCTTGTTTATGTGTGGGAGCACATGAGCAGGAATAGAGACTTAGAAATAAGACCTCTCGGCACTATCGCATATACATCACATGCGTCCTAGAATTAGGCTCACGTGTGTGTAGCATGATCGTATAGTTTGTGTTGGCTGGGGTTGCCCTTGCAGTCAAGCTTAGGGTTGCGATGAAGACATCCTCACATTTTATCTATTTTTCCATGCATTTACTATGCGTCAACAGTTTTCGTGTCTATACCTCTCAATCATATTCTCACCGCTTAATCTGTTAGTTAAGAGTAGGAGTAGTTTGTAGCTTTAAACCCTTATTCATTCGCCGCATACACATCACTGCATATATTTAGCTACAAGTCCCTGAGTTCGACCTCGGATCACCCGAGAAACTTGCGTTCTCGTTATACTTGGCGCGAGCGTAAGAAAACTTGTGACGGGAACACATGGTCATCACATACATTAGTAATCACATATTGCAAGTCTAACACATGACCACCGACGCATGAGTATAAACACATAACTTAAAGACATGCATCGCATATTGCGTTCATCACCTCCATAATTTTACGTCATCAAGTTTTTGAAAAAAAAAAAATAAAAAAGAATAAAAAGAATAAAAAAATTAGAAAAAAATTAGAAAAAATGAAAATAATAATAAAAAAATATTCCACGTATGCGTCCGTTTTCTGCGTTAGCTACAAAAATAAACAATTGAACGCATAATAACGCATAATAGTGGGTTAGCCAAGATTCTTGATGCCAAACGACGCAAACTCATTTTGTCATGAATTCATAACATATTTGCCACATATTTCACTTAACGATCCTCATAATTCTAAATAAAAGGCCTAAGATGACGTGCATTTCTCCCCGACAACGGCGCTAAAAACTTGATGATGTAAAATTATAGAGGTGATGAACGCAATACGTGATGCATGTCTTTAAGTTATGCATTTATACTCATGCGTCGGTGGTCATGCGTTTGACTTGCAATATGTGATTATTAACTGGCGACAATCATTGATGACTTATGATTTGTCATGGCGGTAAGTTAACTTGCGGTAAGTTAATTGGTGATAATTACATCACATGGAAAAACAAAATCAATACATTTCTAATCATCGATAACTCATGATTTGTCCTGGTGGAGGAATGTCCTCCAGTCCCAGCTCAAAATGCCACTCGAAATGTTCGGGAGGTATACAAGCGCTGGGTACAGGCAAATGAAAAAGCTCGAGTGTATATCTTGACAAGCCTTTCTGAAGTCTTGGCTAAGAAGCATGAGCCTCTGCCCGTGAGATCATGGAGTGCTTGCAGGGAATGTTCGAAAACCGTCTGCTCAACTCAAGCATGATGCTCTTAAATTCATCTTCAATGTCCGTATGCAAGAGGGGGTCTTTGTTCGAGAACACATTCTGAACATGATGATCCACTTTAATGTGGCTCAGATGAATGAGTCTGTCATTGATGAGACCAGTCAGGTTAGCTTCATCGTGGAAACTTTACTTGAAAGTTTCCTACAGCTTCTTGGCAATTTTGTACCTTGCTCAACGAGCTACAGAATTTCCAATCCTTGATGAAAGTCAAGAAACAAAAGGGTAAGGCAAATGTTGCCTCGTCCTCCAAAACGTTCTATAGAGGTTTGACCTTTGGAACTAAGTCTGTGCCTTCCTCTTCTGGAACCAAAAAATGGAAGAAGAAGAAGAAAGATGGAAAGAGGAAGGCTAAACCACCAGTTGTTACCCAAAAGGGCAAGAAGGCCAAGGCTACAAAGAGAATATGTTTCTATTGCAACCGAGGGACATTGAAGAATGAATTATCCCAAGTACTTGGCGGGAAAGAAGAAGGCCGAGCAAGGTAAATACGATTTACTTGTATTGGAGACTTGTTTAGGGGAGAATGATGATTCGACCTTGATAATAGATTCAGATGATACTAACCACATTTGTTCTTTATTTTAGGAAATTGATTCCTGGTGACAGGTGGCACCTAGTGAGAGGACAATTCATGTAAAACTGGGCACGTTGTCTCTATGAGGGCAGTGGGAGGACTCCGACTTACTTTACAGAAAAATTATATTTTGTTGACAAATGTATATGTAGTTACTGACTTAAAGAGGAACTTAATTTCTATAAAGCTCTTATTGAACAAAATCATACTTTTTTTTTTTTTTGTAAATAAAATGTTTATTTACAAAAATAATATTAATATTTTTCTACTAAATTGGAGGATGATCTATATGTGCTAAGTTCGTTAGCAACTAAAGCTCTCTTAAATAATTAAAGCTCTCTTAAATACTGAACAGTTTAAAACTGTAGTAATTTAGAATAAAACACAGAAAATTTTTTCTAAAGAAAATATCCATCTTTGGACCTAAGATTAGGACACATAAATCTTAATAGGATTGAGAGATTGGTCAAGAATGGACTTCTAAATGAGTTATAAGAAAATTCTTTATCAGTATGTGAGTCATGCCTTGAAGACAAAATTACTAAAAGATCTTTTACTGGAAAAGGTCATAGAGCCAAAGAAACCTTAGAGCTTGTACATTCAGACCTCTTGGTTCGATGAATGTTAAGGCAATAGGACAGTTTGAATATTTCATCACTTTTACTGATGATTATTCCAGATATGGGTATGTTTATTTAGCACAACATAAGTCTAAAGCCATTGAAAAGTTCAAGGAGTACAAAACTGGAGTTGAAAATGTATTAAATAAAACAATTAAAATATTTCGATCTGATCGAGATGGAGAGTATATGGGTCTAAAATTCCAAGACAATTTGATAGAGCATGCAATTGTATTCCAACTCTCAGCACCTTGGTGTATCAGAAAGGTGAAATCGAACCCTATTGGACATAGTTTGATCTATGATGAGTTATACTTCCTTACCTGACTCGTTTTGGGGATATGAAATATAGATAGCAACCTATATTTTGAACTGCATTCCATCCAAAAGTGTTATTGGATCACCTTTGGAATTATGGGATGAATGTAAAGATAGTTTACATCATTTCAATATCTGGGGTTGCTCAGCACATATGCTTGAGGCAAATCCTAAGAAATTGTAACCTTGTTCAAAATTGTGCCTATTTATAGGTTACCCCAAAGGAACATGAGGTGGCTACTTCTACGATCCTAAAAATAATAAAGTGTTTGTATAAAAAAGCACTACATTAGAAGAGGACCACATAAAGGATCATAAGCCCTGTAGTAAGATAGTCTTAAACGAACTTTCCAATGAAACTATTGAACCTTCAACAAGACTAGTTGAAGAACCCAATACCTCAAAAAGAGTTGTTGAAATTCGATCATCTAGTAGGTCACATCTACCTTAAACGTTGAGGGAGCCTCAACGTAGTGGAAGGGTTGCGAACCCACCTATTCGTTATATGGGTTTAACAGAAACGCTAGCTATAGTAGTTGACGATGATGTTGAGGATCCGTTGTCTTACAAGAAGGCAATGAAAGATGTTGACAGAGATGAGTGGATCAAAGCTTTGGATCTCAAAATGGAGTCTATTTACTTCAATTCAGTTTGGGATTTTGTAGATCAACTTGATAGGGTCAAGCCTATAGGTTGCAAAAGGATCTATAAGAGAGAATGAAGTGCTGATAGAAAGATGCAAACCTTTAAGACTAGACTTATGGCAAAGGATTATACTCAAATTGAGGGAGTCGACTATGAGGAGACTTTCTCACCTGTTGCCATGTTGAAGTCTATCCGGATACTTCTGTCCATTCCTTCATATTATGACTATAAGATTTGGCAAATGGACGTTAAGACTACTTTTTTGAATGACAATCTTTTTGGAGACCATATATATGGAGTAGCCTTAGGGATTCATATCTCCAGGTTAAGAACAAAAAGTTTGCAAGCTTAATAGGTCCATTTATGGATTGAAACAAGTATCTCGATCTTAGAATATAAAATTTGATACTATGATCAAATATTTTGACTTTGATCAGAATGTTGATGAACTTTGTGTTCACAAGAGAATCATCAACAGTTAAATAGGTTTTTTTGTGTTGTATGTAGACGATATCCTACTCATTCGGAAAGATGTAGGTCTACTGATTAAAATTAAAAATTAGCTAGCGACCCAATTTCAAATGAAATATTTGGGAGAGGCACAATTTATTCTGGGCATTTAGATCTTTAGAGATCAAAAAAATAAAAGGCTGGCCTTATCTTATGCATCTTATATTGATAAGATGCTTGTCAAGTTTTCGATATAGAACTCCAAGAGACTCCCTTTTAGGCATGGAGTTATTTCTTCTAAGGAACAGTGTCCTATGGCACTTCAAAAGGTTGAATAGATGAGACAGATCCCCTTTGCATCGGCTGCTGGTAGCTTGATGTATGTGATGTTATATACTAGACCTGACATCTACTATGCAGTGGGGTAGTCAGTAGATATCAGTCTAATCGAGGATTTGATCACTTGACAGTCATTAAGATCATCCTCAATTATCTTTGAAGAACGAGAGACTATATGCTCGTGTTGTTGGTTTATAGAAACATGTAGTGGAAGAAAACAAGATCATTAAGCATTCTAATTCCTCACTTTTGACATCAAAATAAGTATGTTCATAAGGTATTAAGTGAGTTTCAACACCTACCTTTGAAGATCCTCTTCAAACACGAATTTGACCTATAATCTTCTCCAATTAAAGTCATGGACCACAAAGAGATATTCTCTACTATTCTCAACCTTGAATGGTGGAACTCACAATTGAGCTGAATTTGTGAAGGTTTTGGTGTGAGTTTTTTTAGAGAGAAAAATTTTTCTACAGAAAGTTATTTTCAGCAGCATAAAAAAACCCATCTCCCAAATTCAGATAGTTTATCCTTCCCCTTCATGCAAGCACTGAAGAGCAGTCCCATTGACACTTCAATTGCCTGAAATTAATGGGTTAGGTGTGTTAATTAAGGAGAAATACCTCCTACTTGACAGGAGATTAGATTTCTCCACTATCAACATAATTTTCAATTTAATTTCTAATTTTAGTTAATTCCAAAATTAACTAAAATCTAATTTAGTTAATTAAAAAATAATTAAATTCAAAATTTCAAAATCCAATTTCTCAGATTGATTCAAAATTGAAAATTAATTTGATTTTAATAAACTAAACATATTTAATTAATCAAATAATATTTTAATATCAAATATTAAATTAATCACACACCTAATTTTAAACATGAATACTATTCATGTTATTAATATTTAAATATTATAAACTCTCCAATTTTATTTATTTTCGATAAATTAAACGCTAATTAATCCTATCGAATATAATTATGGAAACTCTTTTTAATTTGAACTATTCAAATTCAAACCTAAACTCAATTTGAACATTTCAAATTGAAATTCAATTTGAATAGTTCAATTTGAAACCATTCCAAATTCACTTAATTTACTAATTCAAGGTGTTCATGTTTTACGAGCTAGTAGAGGGACCTTATGGACTTACATATCATGAGCTCCAATGATTTAAGATTAATTGGCTAAAACTCTTTAGATCAAATTAATCAATATTCGTTAACTATTGAGTAATACCACTATAGCTCGATAGTTGCACTCTCCTCATTATAGATATATTTGTGTCCACTTAATTTAACCATAATCAGTAAGTTAACCCTTCACAGGTTATTCGTAATAACGACTGGGTCAAATGACTATTTTACCCCCGAGATTGCCTCTTATTCCTTAAGTCCCACTTATCCTCTAATGAACAATTTGTTTGTGATCCAATCAACAAACAAAATCCCTCGATCCTAGCTTCTCCTCGGTGTACATACTCAACTTCTATAGTAGAGTCAACAATACAAATTTGCTTGATACTCCTCCATACTATAGCTCCTCCGTTCAGAGTGTGTACTAACCCTGAAGTAGATTTTCTAGAATCTAAATCGGTTTAAAATTCAGAATCAGTGTATCCAGTAAGGATAAGATCCTTAGCATCATACAGGAGTATATATGTAACACCCGGATCCTTACACCTTATGATCCGACCGCTACGACATGCATACTTAGACTTTTCTATCATGAGATGAGTTTTGGTTGAAATTTCAAAGAACATATCTAAATTTTATTAATTAGATAGAAAAAAAAAAACTATATAGAAATTTATTTATCAAAACACCAGGATCCATAAAACATTAGCGTGGTGGTACAAAATGCATGTGTCTATAATAGTGAGTTTGATGGTTGGCCATTTGAGCGACGTCTAACTCTGCCCTCTACGCTGTGTTCTTACCTACAAAGTCTGTAAAAGTATAGGATGAGTACATAATATACCCAGTAAGTAGTTCTCATGTAGGGTAGTGACCAAATGCACAATCACAAGCAACATGTCATGAAAACATATGATTGGGACCGAAAACGTATAATAACATGTGGTGGTCAGTTATGCTTCCAACATAAATCTCTCCGCCCTGATAGGAAGATGAGGACCTAAGCGAAACTAACCCATCTGATGATTAGCAGGTCATGCAGTCAGTAGGGCCAGAGTCGCATCCAACATCAACCATTAGCATAAACATTATGCTTCCAACATAAATCTTTCCGCCATGATAAGAAGTTGAGGACTTAAGTGGAAACTAACCCATCTGATGATTAGCGGGTCATGCAGTCAGTAGGGCCAGAGTCGCATCCAACATCAACCATTAGCATAACCATAAGGTTAGACTGGACGCATAACTTACACCTAATTAAAACTTGGTTTTAACGTAATCGTGAACAAACATAATGCATGGGGTCCCTTGTAGAGAAACATGTTCTAAACATGTAATGCAATATAACAATTAACATAACCATGCAATATAATAAAGGTACACTACCATAGAACATTTAAAGAGAGGGTGAGATAAATTACTTACCTTGACTGTAATCTAATTATTCCTTATTATTCTTTATGATTTTATCAGCAGAGTTTTCCCTTTTTAAATCAAAAGAAGAAATTTGGGCAGCACTTTACCCGAGCTTTTCTCTTTTAATCTTCACAGAACTTCCTCACTCACACTTACTTTTTCACACGATACTATGTTACTGAGATTTGTTTGAGAATGGGTTAAATCTTCGGCAAAGGGTCCTATTTATAGTAGTTTTTAGCTCTTCTCAGTGTGACAAATCATCGTACAGGTGGCTTCTTTAAAATTACTTATGGTTTATGGATTCCTCTCAATAAGACACCTAATTTTGGCTAACGTTTGCCCTTACATCATCATTCTTTGTTTGTATTCAATTTTAGGGTTTTTCCATGTATAATCTATAAGATCGTGGCCAAATTCAACGCATAATTCGCGCTTCTGTCCAAATCTTGCTCACTCTGTTCTTAAAATCTCGCTCTGTCCTGTTTTCTCGCTAGGAATTTACTCTGGAGCTTTCTTGCTGGAAATCCTGCTCTCTCCACTCTCGCTCTCAAATTTTCTCTTCCGTCTCGCTCTCGCTCTCGCTCCCGCTCCCGCTCTCGCTCCCACTCCCGCTCCCGCGCTCGCTCCCGCTCCTACTCTTTCCTACTGTCTCGCTAAGAATAGCTCTATTTACTCTCGCTCTCTCCAACTTCCTTGCTACAATTCTCGCTCTCTCCAATTTTCCTTCAATCTCGCTCTCTCCAGGGATCTCAGTCTTTCTACTCTCGCCAGCCTCAATCTCGCTAGCATCGCTCGCTGGGTTTCTTGCTCTCCAATTCTTCCTTCGATCGCGCAGCTCCCTTCTCAGAATCTCGTTTTCTCCAGTTTTCTCGCTGGTGTGGCTCTCGCTCTCTCCCAGTTTCTCGCTCCCGCTCGCTCCCTTATTCATTATCTTTTGGATAATGAATAAATTTCCAATTTCCAATTTATTTATTTATTATTATTATTATTATTAATTTTTTCTAAATTTCCACCCCTTTAAATAAAATTTCGTTCTGCTTATTATTTGATATTTAATTTCCTGTATGCGTACAAATCTGGGTCGTTACAATATAGTCCCTCATTCTCAAAAGATACTTGAGGATATTTTTAACGGTTGTCCAATGATCATATCCATGATTGGATTGATATTTGATGACAATTCCAACTACATAGCATATGTCGGGACGAGTACACAATATGGTATACATTAAACTCTCGACTGCTAATGCATATGGAATTCGTCTCATAACCTCAACCTCTTGAGGTGTCTTAGGACACTGTTCCTAAGACAGATGAATTTCATGCCTGGAATCTTGGATTTTATATCGAGGCAACATTTTATCTATATAAGATGCCTGAAACAAGCCTATTGTTGTGTTCTTACGGTTCCGAACGATTCGGATCCCAAGAACATACTGTGCTTCTCCCAAATCCTTCATTTGGAATTGCGTGGCTAGCCATGTCTTAATGTTAGCCAGAAATTCTAGTTCATTCCCAATGAGTAGAAAATCGTCAATATATTGAACCAGAAATTCTACTTTATCCACATCAACCATTGCTTGTTTAAAAGTCAATGAATCCTCTAAGCCATCATCAGGTATGATGACCTGAGTTTCAATTAAACCCATGTACCAGTCAGGCTGCTGCATAACAACTCTTGTTGATCTATCTGTAGTTTCTTTGGTTATCTCACGTAATACTAGCTTAATATGAAGTTGATGATTTTTAATGTGGTCTTCCTCCAGGAATGTTGCATTTGTCAACACAAATACTTTATCTTCTTGAAGATCATAAAAATAACCACCTTTTGAGTCTTTGGAGCCTATAAACAGGCATACCTTTGAACGACATTCCAACTTCTTAGAATTTTGCACTAACACATGTGCTGGGCATTCCCAGATTCTGAAATGACATAAACTACCTTTACGTCCTCTCCATAGCTCGTAAGGTGTTTCAAAAACACTTTTTGAGGGAACCATGTTCAATATATACACTACAGTCTCAACTACGTGTTCCCAAAAAAAATTTGGCAATTGGGTATAACTCATCATAGAACGAATCATGTTTAACAAGGTTCTATTTCTCCTTTCTGCCACACCATTTTGTTGAGGTGTGCTAGGTGCTGTGAGTTATGACTGGATTTCGTGTTCTATCAAATAATGATGGAATTTCAAGTCCATATACTCACCATCTCGATCTGATCGAAGTGTTTTAAGCTTTTTACCTAATTGGTTCTCAATCTCGGCCTTATATTTCTTGAACATTTCAATTGTTTCGAACTTATGATGCATTAGGTATATATGCCCATATCTTGAATAGTCATCGATGAAGCTGATGAAATATTCATACCCTCCTCTAGCTTTAACAGTCATCGAACCACAAAAGTCCGAATGTACTTGTTGCAAGGGTTCTTTGGTTCTAAGACCTTTTTTGGAAAAATATCTTTTAATCATTTTACCCTCAAGACAAGATTCACACGTCAATAATAAACTATCTTCTAACTGATTTAAATGACCATTCTTCACCAATCTCTCAATGTTGTTGAGATTTATGTAACCAAGTCTCAAGTGCCAAAGATAGAGATTTGGAGAAACTTTCCTTTTCTTATTTTGTGTCTTAGCTATTTTAAACATCTCTATGTTCAAAATGGCTTTTACCTCAATCAATTTTAACATTTACAAGTTATTTTCTAGATTTGCAGAACATACTATATTACCTTTTGAGATAATGAACATTTCATTATATTCAAAAGAAATTTTGTAATTTTATTCTAGCAAACATGAGATAGAAATTAAATTCCTTTTCATAAAAGGAATGTAATAAACAATTTCAAGTAAAATGTGTCTATCTCCAATAAATAACTTTATATCTCCCACAACTTTAGCTGAAACAACCTCTTTGATCCCTACTTTAAAGGTTGCTTCCCTTCCTGTAAGTTGTCTCCAAGAACTAGTTTCCTGAGTAAAAATACAGATATGATTAGCAGCTCTTGAATCCATTATCCAGTTTAACTTATCATTTTCCACCAAGCACGTCTCAATGACAAGTAAGTCATATTTACTTTGTTGTGTTTTCTGGTAAGTAGCAAGACAGAGGACATTCCTCTATTAAAACATAGTCTAAATCATCAACTATTAGTATATTTGATTTCCATGTTGATTTACTACTTAAAAGTGTCAGAAGCAAGTAAATTTGAAGAATTCAACATGGTTTTAATTAGTGAATTGCTTCTAAATCCAATTAAATTTTAGCAAAGTAATAATGTACCCAAATTTCATTATTTTTTTGCAAAGATACTATAGTGAGTCAAAATAAGTGCTACCAAGGGGTAGACAAATATTCCTTCACTAAAGAAAGATATTTTGACTAAATACTATCTCTAGAATAACTCATATTTCGATAGTCATTTAGCTACCGCCTTCGGTCAAGAACTTACTAATGATTAGCAACTCTTGTAAGTGTGTCCTGCCATTTTCAGATCTTATAGAACCGTATGAACATGCCCTTAAATTTGAAGACAATGTTCAAGACGGAACTATAAGACCCTATTCATTTCTGAAGCTTAAGTTGTTCCGAGTCCTATGTTACAACCCTCCGAAGGAATCACCGCGGTTAACGACTAGTTAATGCCGCCTAAAAATGACAGTAGGTGCAACATAGGAATATCATGGCTCAAACCAATGGAAGAGATCACAGGATGTGTTAACATATATCCTTCACCCATTTACTATAAACTACTTTCCCCATTCACCTTGATCTTGACCTATACAAATACTTTCCGAATGGAGATCACTCCTAAGGTGACACGAATCGTCGTATGAATCTCATGATGTGAACTTTCTAGGGACGTGAGAGTTGAAATTAATATATCGTATATTTGATTTTACATTGTAACAACTTCTCTTCATTAACCTTGATATTGACTCATGCAAACACTTTTCGAATGGAGGTCACTCCCAGGGTGACACGAAGTGTCACATGAATCTCACGGTGTGAATCTCTTAGAACGTGAGAATTAAAATCAAAACATCACGTTTGATTTTACTGTGAACAACTTCCCCTATTCACTACAATCTCGATTTATGTAAAGACTTTCCGAATGGAGGTCACTCCCAGGGTGACACAAAGCAAAACATGAATCTTGATAGTGAACTCTTAGGGATGCGAGAGCTAAAAAAAACATATTGTATATGTTATTAATCTCTTACTGAAGCTTTCTAATAACATATCATATGCATTATTACATTTCCACTGAAGTGTTCTAATGACATATCATATATGCTATTAAACTCCCACTGAAGTGTTCTAAGATTTGGGTATTCTTTTACTTAGGTATATTACGACTAATTTTAAACAACCTAAGTTTTATATGATTTTATCCAAGTATAAAGTTTATATTTGGATTTTAACCTACGATGTCTAGGTGATAAACCAGTTTTAAAACCTCACATCGCTCACGTATTGCTCATAAAACTAGTTAACAACGCTCAATTATTCGACCATAATCCCCAAGTAGGAGGTGTTTCGTAGACCGTCAACTTAAATACCCCTAGCCTTAGACAAGATTATATACCGGTTGAGTTTGTTACCCAAGTTTTATAAGAAAATGACCTATTTTAACTATTAAAACAAGTGGTTAACCTACGTGAGCATGCAACTTATCTTTGTTATGGATTTTAGTGTCTAACCCAATTTTATAACAACTTATAAAACTTTAGACATGCTTTTAAATCCATAACATACATCAAATATATCATGATTTAATATAACACTTATATTAAAAAAATTGAAAGCTTAAACATGCATACTATATATTATAACATCTTATAACATACTTCCAATGCATGTAACATGCTTTCTATGGTAGGATTTTAAATCTACATGACATACGATATGCACATATAAGATTAATTTAATTATAACATACATCACATGCATACATATTTAAACACAAACTGATATGGTTTTAGTTTTGGCATTTTCAAGCAAACAAAGGTCTAAATATTACATAAAACAACAAAATCTGGCTCCAAAAACATCTGGATCGCTAGAACCATCCCGAACTGAGTCTGAACTTCTTAAACCGGACCTTCAGTACTAAAAAATGGACTGAATCGAGCTTAATGCCATTGAGTACCATCGAGTAAATTCCATCGAGTACTATCGAGCATCGAGTAAATGAGTAATCGAGTACCATCAAATATATGTCATCAAGTATCAAGTATGCCATAAAGCATCGAGTATGGCATCGAGCAAATGCCACCGAACATCGAGTATGAAGAACAGGACAGTAGCTAAAAAAACGAATTTCTGCTGCTCGACCTTCTTCACTTCTTTCTTTAATTACAACCTAAATTCAACTTTAATGAATCCAATCAAATTACAGACACTTAATCACACATTAAGGCCCATCAATCAAGAGCCAATTACAAGAATTACAACATAATTGAAGAAAATTCAATGCCAAAACTCAGAAAAACCATATCAGTTCACCATTTTCATACAACTTATGAAAAACACCCACCAAGCCAAAATTAACTTGAATTGAATGCTTAAATGATGCTCTGATACGAATTATTTGTTTACAGAAACATGTAGCGGAAGAAAATAGTATCATTAAGTATTTTAATTCCTCAATTTTGACATCGAAATAAGCATGTTCATAGGGTATTAAGTGGGTTTCAACACATACCTTTGAAGATCCTCTTCAAACATGAATTTGAGCTGCAATCTTCTCCAATTGAAGTCATCGACCACCAAGAGATATTCTCTACTATTCTTAGTCTTGAATTTGAATGGTGGAACTCGCAATTGAACTGAATTTGTGAAGGTTTTGGTGTGGGTTTTTTTAGAGGGAATTTTTTTTTGCAGACAGTTATTTTCAGCAGCATCAAGAAAACCCATCTCCCAAATTTAGAGAGTTTTATCCTTCCTCTTTATGCAAGCACTGAAGTGCAGTCCCATTGACACTTCAATTGCCTAAAATTAATGAGCTAGGTGTGTTGATTAAGGAGAAACACCTCCTACTTGATAGTAGATTGAATTTCTCTACTATCAACATAATTTTCAATTTAATTTATAATTTTAATTAATTCCAAAATTAACTAAAATCTAATTTAATGAATTAAAAATAACTAAATTCAAAATTTCAAAATCTAGTTTCTCAAATTGAATCAAAATTGAAAATTAATTTGATTTTAATAAAGTAAACATATTTAGTTAATTAAATAAAATTGTAATATCAAATATTAAATTAATCATACACCTAATTTTAAACATGAATTCTATTCATGTTGTTAATATTTAAATCAATATTTAAATATTATAAACTCTTCAATTTCGTTTAATTCCGATAGATTAAACGCTAATTAATTATATCAAATATAATTATAAAAAAATTTTAAATTCAAACCCTAAACTCAATTTGAACATTTCTGTGTCCCCAGCTATCAAGTAGGAGGTGATTTCCATCTTACACCCTATGTCCCCAGCTATCTACCCGGTCTTACCCCTGAAATGGGAGGATTGAGCCGACACTGTTGAGCCAACCCGCACCTATGTAAATCTAAAGATAATCCTGAATAAACAAGAGTTCATAGTTAGCTCAGGATTAAGGTTAAGTTACTTAGGTCATCGCTATGAAATAGTCAGTCTTAAATAGTAAACAACGTTATAAATAAAAGTGACTTATTTCTTGGTCTGATCTTATGTAAACTCATTGCACAGGATGCCTCCATTCCTCATGTCACCACATGAACGAATCAGGATCACTTCGTTTGTAGCACTTTACAACTCCTTGTGACAACTTCAGAGTGGGTCACATCCAATAGTCTTACCAGAATAAGGCACCAAACCTTATTCATATACTATAGATTATTTTGACTATCTATTCAAACTTGATCTACTTTTATGTCTCCACATAAAGTTCAAGTACTCATATAATAGTCATGGATCTTTTAGTTTATTGGATTTATTTCTAAAACAAAATAAGCAATTTATAAATTCAATAACAACTTTATTGAATCAAACTTCAATAATAACTTTATTGAGTTTTAAAATAAGTTTATTGTTTATAAACTACAAGTTTTAGGACATAAAATCCAACACGTGTATGGTTATAAGGATTTGATCCTTATAGGATACACGGGCTCTGATTTTTAGATTGATAATGATTCTTAGAAATCTACTTTAGGATCAATGTTCACTCTTATCGGAGGGGCTGTAGTCTGAAGAAGCACCAAGCAGGAGAGCATTTTTGCCTCCATTGTGGAGGTTGAATACGTAGTAGCTTGTGAAGTTGCCAAAGAGGTTATGTGGCTCAAGAAAATTCCTGATTGATCTAAAAGTGATTCTAGACATGTCAAAGCTCATCCATACCCTTTAGTGTAATAATAGTGGTGTTGTGGCTAATTCTCGAGAGCCTATGAGTCACAAACGCAGGAAACACATAGAGCGAAAGTATCATCTTATTCGAGAGATTGTGCATCGAGAGGACATGATCATTACGCAGATAGCGTACAACGTTGCTGATCCATTTACAAAGGCCCTAGAGCCTAAGGTGTTTAAGGTTCACCTGTAGGGTATAGGTCTATGGGACTGCCATATCTAGTCTAGGGCAAGTGGGAGATTTTGTACTGGGTGTGTATTATGCCCTAGTTCCTTCTTTTGTGTACTTTTGTATCGTATGACTTTTATAATGTACACCCTATTAGCTTTAGGACAAGTAGGAGATTGTTGGGATTGATGCCCTAAATCTCATGGCTCTTATAGTTTGTAATTGTATTGTATGAACGGTTTATTTATTTAATCAAATCAAAGGTATTTTATTCGACATTTAGTAGCATTAACCCACAAAACCAAGAAACAAACATCCAAGGTTATCTTCTGTAGCTTAAACATGTATGTAGAGACATATAGGTGGATTGTGTTTAAGTGATAACTTGAACAGTCTGTAATAGATGGATAAGGCTAGGTACCTTATCCCGGTGACACTATGAATACGACCCATTTTGTAGATGTTACAATTGTTGTAAAGTTCTATAAATGATATGATATTGATCATTCATGTAGAAACATATGAGCAGGGGTGTTCTATACAAAAGGGTTTGTATAAGATCAGACCATGAAATGAATAGTCTCATTATATAACGCCGTTAATAGTAGAGACTTATATTTCACCAGGATGACCATAAGGTGAAATGACTTGAATCCTGAGTGAGTTGTGAACTCTTGCCTATGAAGGCGGTCCTTTGATTTCCATGGGTGAGAGTAGCCAATTCACCAACTCAATACACCTATCATTTTAAGAATTCATCTAATGAGAGACCTAGGAACACAACTACACAAGACAAAATTCACTCCTTCTAAGGTAAGTAGATAAATTACTGCCTTAAGGGCTGATTCTGGGGCTTGAACAATGTGGCGCCACTTTCTCTCTTGGCCCGAGAGGGGTTTGGTCATAGGTGGACTATGATTTATTGTTCATTAGAGGGATCAATGGTACTTAAGAAGTTAGATGTAACTACATGGGAAAAACGATAATTTTGGCCCAATTGTACTAATGAGCAATTTGTGAAGGGTCATCGCTCTATTGACTAATTATGTCCAATAGACACAACAATATATCTGTAGTGCGATGAGTGCAGTTGTCGGTCTTTAGTGGAGTGACCGACAGTTAATGAAAGTTGATTAATTTAATTAAAGGGGTTTAATTAATTTATCAAGTACCAATGGAGCTTCAAACTATAGGTCTATAAGCTCTCCTCTGTAGCTCAACTGAGATAATTGAGAATCAATTTAATTTTGGATTAATTTAAATTGTTCAAATTAATTGAGGGAATTAATTATATATGATATAATGAATTTAATTTAATTATATATGATATAGTTAGTATAATGTATTTGATATATTATTATATAAAGTTTATTTTAAGAGGAAATAAATATTTGAATATGATTCAGATATTAATTATATGGATTAGATTAATATAATAAATTTAATATAAGTTTGATTTATATTAAATACTGTAAATTATTGAGAGAATTCAAACTATAGGTTATATTGTATTTAATACAATATAAAAACTGTAGATTATGTGTTATATTCAATATAAAATATAGTTTAATGTATACCATATCATAAGTTGGTTATTATACATATATTAAATAATTTATTAAATTACTTTTTGAATTTAATGGAGAAAGGAGTTATAACTTCCTCCCTTATTTCTCTCTTCAGAAAACGCGGGAGACTGGAAGGTTATGATAGATTATCCACCTCCCAAAGCCACAGAGAGTCTGTGATTCTAAAGTCTCGCCCATGAACGATTTTTAGAAAAAACTCTCTAAAAAAATTCTTTCTTCTCCCTCACTCCAAAAAATTAAGATCACAAAGCCCCACACACATGTGATTCTCAACCCCTAAGGAGAATATAGAAGATTCTTTTGTGGTGGTGTTCACCGTTTCTCTTAGGTGTTGTTGTATTTTGGAATTTGCGTTCCAAGGAGATTGAAGTGTTCGTGACCAATTAGAAGGGAATATGTGAAGATTTGTGACTTCGAGGGTTAGTAAATCTATACCCTATTTTCTCTTCATTGCATTGTGATTAAGCATACTGTATATTTTTTGTTAAATTGCATAACGTTGATCTCTGAATTGTCAATATTCTATACAATTGTAAATTGGGACCATCCTCACTTTCGCATTGGATCTCACAGTCCTACAGGAAGAAGATAAAACAACTTAACTCCTTTATCCTGTGTTGCATGTAGAAAGGTGAAAAATAGGAGTTGAGGGAAGTTATTAAATAACACCCTTCTCATTTTATTTTTCTAAAAATTAAAAAAAAGAATTTTAATTTAATATATATATATATCATATTAAACTATATGTTATATCACATATAACACATAACCTATGGTTTATATTATACAACATATAATATAACCCATAGTTTGTTATTCTCTCATTTAACCTAAGTATTAATATGAATCATATTCATATTAATTTTATCTATAGTTTTTATATGAATCTTATTCACATAATTAATGTTTGAATCATATTCAATATTTATTTCTCTCATTAAAACTTTATATTATAATGTATTATATACATTATCTTAATTAAATATTATATAATTACTTCACTTCAATTAACTTGAACAATTCAAATTGATCCAAAATTAGTTTGATTCTCATTAATTCTTATTAAACTAACAAAGAGACCTTATGGACCTATAGGTTGAAGCTCCAATGATACTTGATGAATTAATTAAACTCTTTAATTAAATTAATCAACCTTCATTAACTACTAGTCACTTCACTAAAGACTGACAACTATACTCTTTGCACTATAGATATATTTCTATCTCCATTAGATATAACCAATCAACAGTGCGTTGAACCTTCATAAATTGCTCGTAAGTACAGCTCAGTCAAAATTTCCATTTTACCCCTATAGTTATATCTAACTCTTAAGTACAACTGATCTCTCTAATGAACAATTAGTTATAGTCCAACTAACCAAACTCCTCTCAGGCTAGGAGAGGGTATGATGCCACATTGTTCAAGTCTTGGAATCAACCCATAAGGGAGCAATTTATCTACTTACCCCAACAATAGGGATGGAGGGAATTCCTTCTTGTGTAGTTGTGTTCTTAGCTCCCCAATTAGGCAAGTCCCCAAAATGGTAGGCTTATTGAGTCGACGAATCTGACCACTCTCACCCATACAAATCAAAGGACCACTTTCATAGGCAAGAGTTCGTACCTCACTCAGAATTTAGGTCAAGTCACCTATGGTAATCCTAGTGTAGTGTAAGTCTTTTCTAGTAACGGTGTTATAAAGAGAGACTATTCATTTCATGGTCTGGTCTTATAAAAACTCTTGTATAGGTTACCTCAGCTCACATGTCCTCACATGAATGATTAGGATCAGATCATTTATAACACTTTACGACAATTGTAACAACTAGAAAATGGGTTATATCCATAGTGTCACTAAGATAAGGTACCAAGCCTTTTCCATCTACTACAAACTATTCTGGTTATCACTTAAACATGATCCACATGTATGTCTCCACATACATGTTTAAACTACAACATATAATCTTGGGTCTTAGTTTATTGGTTTTTTGGTTAATGCAACTAAATGTCAAATAAAATACCAATTATTTTATAAGATAAATAAAATGTTTGTACAATTAATTATGCATAAACTATTTTAGCATATGCTTACTTAAGGCTTTTGAACAATTGGCCATTGCTTATTATTTTTATTTTTTTTATACTTAATGTCTTGCTTGAGAGAGAGGTTATTATGATAGATCTAGCATGTTAGACTGTTAATCAATCATACACGAAAGTGATAAGAGATTAATAGAGACTGATAATGAAGGAACTGAATATTGTACCTAATTAATTAATTGTATGAAAATTAATTAATGGTTAGGTATTAGAAAGTATTGAGCTCGATAGAAAATACCCGGATAAAGACTTTTAGATCTATAGTTAGCATAAAATTAATCTAAGTTTAAAACAATTAATTTAGTCAATCCATTAACAAAGTCATTATCCAAGGATGTGTCTTTCCTTGACTTTGCCTCATTGTTATCTTTTATTTACTTTCTAGGATTAGATTAGTTTAATTTTCATCACAGTTTGGTCCCTTAGAAGAATCTAGAGTAGCTAAAAGAATTGAAAAACTAATTTTCTAGAGGACTATACTAAGTCTCTTGACTGGTTACTATATTATTACTCGACGCATGCGCTTGAGCGTATCAAGTTTTTGATGCAGTTGTTGAGGAATTGTGTTATGATTTTTATCAATATTTATGAGATTTGATTGATTTTAGTTTATGGGTGTATCTTAGTTTTATTTTATTTTACGTCTTCTCTTGGTTGATTCTTTGTGGTGTTTGCATACTATGTCTTATTATAATTTGGGTGGTCTTATGGGGTTTTTCATTCCAACTTAGGTCCAAGAACAACACCACTACCAATGCCTTTCAACCCATATCCTTATCCTATAAGTTACCCTTCTTATGATCACAAAAGTTACTATGTTACTCCAATCCAAGTAGAGGAGAAACCTTCCCTAGTGGACGATTTAAAAAAAATATATCCTAGAGTCCAAAATAGGGAGGTTTTATATGTTTGAGATGGAGAGGTTGGATAGGATAGAGGTTCAAGTGGTAGAGAATGAGGTTGCTCTTAAACCTATAGAAGATCAACTTAATCTGAGTTGATACAATTAGAGCTTTGCATGAGGATAGTTTTTCCAATGCCACTAAGGTAGAGAGGAATTATGCTTAAGTTAGAGGAATTGGAGTCACACCAAGAGCAAGTTTGTGAGATTGAGAGAGAAACTGTGCTTAAGTTAAATGAGGAAGTTCATATGATTAAGGTTGAGGCTGAAAAGCCTATTGTTCCACCTCTTGAGAATCCTTCTATTTAGGATCTTTCTCTACTCCATTCTCATTAACTTTGTAACTATGAGTCAGATTCTTCATCTTTTTATTTGCCAAAAATATTTTTCTGGTTTTAGTTATCTAGGAGAAGAGAGTGAGCCTACAAGACTTTGTAGGTTATATTGATTCGAGTAAGAAGGTGCTTGATAGCTCTCAAAAAGAGCTATTATTCCTAGCTTAATTCGGGCTCGTTATTGGATTTTATGTGTTTATTTTCCTATTTTGTAGGTATCGAGCACCCAAGAGGTGAATTGGCAATTTGAAGCCAATCGGGGTTAATCCGAAGTAATTTGGAGCTGATTTGAGCATCCGAGCTTTAAAAGAGTTGAAAAGCCCAAAATGCCCCTAGCGAAGTGTCACAATGCTCGTAATTTTCCTAGGTTTGACGCTCGTGCAATGCTTGGAGGCAATAGATCATGATGCAGGGGAGCCTTACAATGCTACCCCGAGCGTTTCAACGCTCCAGAGTTAGAACATTGCCACTATTGCAACGCCACACAACGCTCCAACCCAACGCTGTATGATAGAATAGGTAGCATTGCAACGCTACGAACTTTGACGGATGGAGAGCCAAGCATGTGTGTAAGTGATCGTCAAGGGCAGTATTGGATTTCTTAGCTTGATGCTCCTGATCGATTGCTTAGCGTTGTAACGCTAGTTCTAGCATTGTGACGTTGCCTCGATTTTCTATAAATACCTCCCTTCATCTTTAGGTTAAAATATGCTGAATTTTGGAGGATGAATTGATGGAGGCCGAAGTAAAACTTCAACCTTCTTCCTTTCCTTCAGATTTTTGTATCTTTAGGTTAGTTTTTCTTTTTGTTTTGGGTTGTAATCGATGGATCGGATGTGTATCTCGGATTTGTCTATGAATTAAGAGGTAACTCCTATCTAATTTCTTTTGAGCAAGAGCCCTATGTTTATTTTCTTGAAGATTTTCTAATTAATTTAATTGAATTATTGTGAACTCTTTGGGATGATTTTATTGAATCTTAATGGAATTTTTATAAATTGATCTGACATATTAGTTTATTGAAATTCTTGTTTGCAAAATCGTCATAGCCTATACATATATTGATTGATTTAGTTGCGCAAATTAGGATCGCATGTGTAAAGTTTAGACTTTTTCTGACCAAATTCATGTATGCCCTGATTTAATCTTTCCAAATAAATCATGTTATAAGATATGACTTTTCCAGCTTATAGCATGTCTCAACAAGTGAACCCGTTTCGCAATGCAATTCAATTTTAACTTGTATGTTGCTAAGAAGGAAGAGTTATAAATTGAATTAGGCCTAATTTGGTTTAATGTCGAATTTGGCTAATTGGGCTATTAGATTTTCTAATAGATTGAGAGGTTGATAGATTTAGTGAAATTGCATAGAAAACTCTCTCTTGCTCTAGAAATTAGATAAACTCCTATTCTTATTTTTAATTTCTCGCATGCATCTCTTCTACATAAAATCCCTCATTTACCGCTCGAGTTAGAATATTAACTTAATGAAACAAATCGCACTTCCCTACGGATCGACTTGGATTTACCACTGTCACTACGTTAAAGTAGTAATAGGAGTAGTTCAGTGTATACAAATTTTCTTTTGACCAAGTTTGAAGCTTATTAACGACGTAAGTTTCGAGCTATGTCAAAAATGGCACTGTTGTCAAGGATGAACGACAATTAATATCTTTTTGTTAAAATTGGCTGTAAACTTTTAAAACCCAAAAATATTTTTTCTTTTTGTGTCTACTTTTTTTCTATGGCAAAAAATATGAACATTTATGCACTTCAAGCAAGATATACGGAAAAATGGGAAACACAAGAGGTAAGGGAGATTCGTGAGCTTAGAAATCAAATATCCGAACTAACCTCTATTGTTCAAGTTTTGGCTTAGATACTGATATAGAATTTGCGTGGCCCTAAGCGCGAATACTATTCTCCTTGGGAGTTGCCTAGCCAAATGCCATTTTCGATGTCGTATCTGTTTGTCAACCTTGGTATTTATTTAAAGGATATAGGAGACCTTCCTAATTGCTCTGGTGAGTTTGTGTAGGAGTGCCCCTACGATTCAAGAACCCATCAGTTTCCAACAGGATGACCTTTATTTCGAACATGAGGTTAGAGATGGGCTTCAGAGTCTGAGTGACCACATCGCTCAGGTCACTGAATCGGTTTGAAAATTGGAGAAGTCTTGGGAATCACCATCTTCTGAGGTTGCCGAGTGGAGTAGTGGAAGTATTTGCATTGATGATTTTGCAGAGCAGCTGCTTCTTCGAATACCTGGCCAAGTTAAGACGTTGGATTACTTAATGTATAAGCATATAATGATTTTTCTGAGTGTGCAGAAAATCAATTAGAGTCGTCCTACGTTTGTGGCACTGAGGCCGACCTTGTTAGGGAATACGCATGGACCTATTCAGATGACGATGTTCATCCTCTGCCATGCCAAGAATAAGTTTGTGAGGTTAAGTATGAGTATGGGCTTTATTTGGAAGAATCTCCGATAAAAGAGTCAAAGGATCCCAAGCCTCGTCCGGTTCTTTATACTGGTATTCCTCTTATTTTTTAATTTTTCTCACGTTTACCTCGTGATTCAGTCGAGTCAGAGTCTTTATTTTTAGTTGAGTCAGTCCCAAAGTCTTTCATTTTATTTTCTTTTATAAAATTCAAAAATCCCAAATTCGACCTATCTTGTTCTTTTTAAAAGATGGAAACTCTTATAGCCTTACCGGGGTATATCATCTCATCCAAGATGGAACCAGAGAAATAGGAAAATTTCTTTATGCCTTGACAGGGGACAGGTCACGTCGAACAATTGATGTTAAAAATTTACCCTTCCTGGAGGGAGTCAAGTGAAAAATTTACTGCTTTCTTTCTTTTTTTCTATATTAGCTTTTTTTTTATTTTTTATTTTGTAGGGATGACCTAGAGGAGAGAAGCATCTTTTCGAGAGGCGAGCCTGACCACCACCATCCCGTGTGCGACAATATTTTAAGGGGAGATTTTCTGCTCCCTTGAACTTTTTCTTTTTTGAGCTTTACTTGAGATACATTGTTGACAATGTATTATTTTAAGTTGGGGGTGGGGTACCTGTCAGATAGATTTTATTAGCTTGGGGTCCTTAAGCACTGTGCTCGGACAATGCTTGTGTGCATTGTTGCCTTGCTTGCTATTTGCTTTGTTGTTATCATGATAGTTTATGACGCACTCTTCCTGTAATGAAATTTGCATGAAAGAACGTCAGGACAACATGATCATGATTTTAGTCTAATTTTAAAAAAATTTCCTATCTTTCATGCATCTTTAAGTCATTGTTTTGTGAAATTAAAGTCTTGTGTGCTTAGAATTGGGTTATCTGGTTTGTATTTCTATTGTCACCCCGAAAGGTCCACCTTTGACTTAGGAGTAACTATGCTTGTTTTAGAACAAAACTAGACAAAGTGGATAAAACAGGACCTACTGTGAATAAAAAAAGAGAAAAAATAATAATAAAGAAAAGAAAGTTAGTTGCAATTCTAAAAAAAAAAAAAAATAGAAAAAAAGCATTAGAAAAATGAGGCATAAGTTGGTATGCCTGTAAAAAAAAAAAATAGTGTGTGTGTGTATAGATAGAGGTTAAAAGAGTTACCTCCGCTGAGACTAGTTAGGGCCCACGAGAAAAGAATGTTAGATTCCCGCCGGTGGAGTGTGAAAGTTGGCTCTCTAGGTAAAATAAATGCCCTTTATGTTTTGTGTATGTGAGTTTAGGCACCCTTGTCTTAGTGTTGCCCTCTCTTTTAAAGTGTAGTATGTCTGAGGTTGATAACCGAACCCGAGTAGGGGAAAATGGGATGAGGACCTTTTAAAACTTTTCTGTGTTGTGCAAGCTTAACTAGCAAACCTCTAGGCTCACTCATGCATGAATAAATTAAGAACCATTCTTAAACTTATGCTTCATTGATTGATCATAATTGAATTTCGTTCTTGATTACGAATTTCATTCAAATTGATTATCTAGACCAGAGTAACAACCTTGCGAATTAAGCTAGCATATCTTTAATTATTTTATATTCTATTTGATTGTGTGCTTCTACCTTGCTTGGGATGAGCAAGAATTAAGTTGGGTTGCTTGATAGCTCTAAAAAAGAGCTATTATTTCTAGCTTAATTTGAGTTCGTTATTGAATTTTATGTGTTTATTTTTCTATTTTGTAGGTATCGAGCAACCAAGAGGTAGAATTGGCGATTGGAGCCAATCGGGGTTAATTTGAAGTAATTTGGACCTGATTTGAGCATCCGAGCTTTAAAAAAGTTGAAAAGACCAAAATGCCCCTACCAGAGTGTCACAACGCTCATAATTTGCCTAGGTCTGACGCTCGTACAACGCTTGGAGGAAGTAGATCGTGATGTAAGGAAGCCTAGCAACACTGCTCTGAGCATCGCAATCCGAAGTTAGAACATTGCCACAGTTGTAACACCATGCAATGCTCCAACCCAACGTTGTCCGACAAAATAGGTAGCATTACAACACTCCCTATATTAGCGTTGCAACACTACGAACATTGACGAACAGAGAGACAAGCGTGTGTGCAAGTGAGCGTCAGGGGCAACGTTGGACTTCTTAGCCTGATGCTCCTGATTGATTGCTTCAGCGTTGCAACGCTAGTTCTAGCATTGTGACATTGCCTCAATTTTCTATAAATACCTCCCTTCATCTTTAGGTTAAAATATGCTGAATTTTGGAGGCTGAACTGATGGAGGCCGATGTAAAACTTCAATCTTCTTCCTTTCCCTTCAGATTTTAATATCTTTAGGTTAGTTTTTCTTTTTGTTTTGGGTTATAATCGATGGATCGGACGTGTATCTCGGCTTTGTCTATGAATTAAGAGGTAACTCCTATCTAATTTCTTTTGAGCAAGAGCCCTATGTTTATTTTCTTGAAGATTTTTTAATTAATTTAACTGAATTGTTGTGAACTCTTTGGGATGAATTGATTAAATCTTAATGGAATTTTTATAAATTTATCTGACAAAATTAGATTATTGAAATTCTTGTTTGGAAAATCGTCATAATCTATGTATATATTGATTGATTTAGTTGCGCAAATTAGTATCGCATGTGTGAAGTCTAAACTTTTTCTGACCAAACTCATGTATGCCCTAGTTTAATCTTTTCAAATAAATCATGTTATAAGATATGACTTTTCCAGCTTGTAGCATGTTGATAAAGGGCAGAAATGCACGTTATTACAATGCAAAGATATAAACACAATGTAGGATTGCGATGGTAAAAATATGTAAAATCGTGTCCAAAAGCATTAAGTTAAGAACATTGCGATCACATACGACCATTGCATTAAAGCAGCTAATTTACATATTTTATGCAGAAAAATGTGTTGGTGCAAGGCAGAATTGCGATCCAAAGAATTCAACGTCCGAGCGCATTAGAAGATTGCGACTGCAAAGCTATGCGACCGTATGCGTTCGCGAAGATCTGCTCAAGAAGGTGGTCGCATAGAGACGGCGCATCAAGGTGAAAGCTTAATAAATCATGATGGACAGAAAGCTGATGACTGTCGAATCCGAATTTAGTTGACAAGCCGTTAACGGTGCACTGTAGCAAGTACACTTAACTTTTTGGTGATAATTAATCGGCTGCATCAGACAGAGATTTAATGACATCCCATCAGTGCAATCATTTGAGAGAAAAACTTTTCACCCTGAAGCTCTATAAATACCGAAGGCCACCTTCGTTAATAGAGTTCAGCAGTTTAGAATTCTAGAGTACTCTTTCGCCATATACATAGAGATAATAGATAGCTGTAGTTTGTAATTTTTATACCTAGAAGGCGGAGGCGAGTGAAGAGAGAAGACGCCAAAAGATCGTTTCTGATTAGCTCGAGAGAGTGCCGGGATGCGTTGAGAACGGAGAGAGGGCCGAATCTTGCGAAAGTAAGAACATTCTTTTGGGCAGAGTAGATAAAATCACAGTGTAAAAGCCTTGGGAAGCAAGACATTGCTACCAGGCTCACTATCCCTACATTCCATTGTCATTCTGTATTTTAATTTTATTTATAAAATGGAATTTTCATCTCTACATCTATTCACTCTCTTTACATTACACATGAGTAACTAAACTTCCGAATGAGTTGAGAAGCACTTGGCTAGCATGACCTAAGATCTTCATATTATGTGATCATCTTGTCTTATGTATATGTCCATCACCCTTTAGAGATACTTGAGAGAGAGTCTAAAGAAAAAACCTAGACTTGAGAGAGCTAGGTTAGAATCTAGGCTTGAGAAAGTTAGATTAGAACTGCATAAGCAAGAGATAGAAACTTAGAAATAAGATCTATTTGCTAACATGCATCGCATGCACCCTAGAAATAGGATATGATAGTATGTGGCTGCCTTGTGTATGTATGTGTCATTCATCATCGCATAGACAAGAATAGAGGCTTAGACATAAGTTTTATAGATATCATCGTACACATCGCATGCGTCCTAAAATTAGGAGCTATAGCATTTGCATTGAGAGATGACCTGCTGTTGTATATGTGTAGCATGATCGCATAACTTCAACGCAATCTTAGGAAGTGTTAGCTAATCCCTTCTTAACCCGTTCCTCGCATACTCATTGTAACTTTCATTGTTATTAACTCTTTTCTCAATTCCACTGCATAGGATTTACACTTTAACCAAACATACCAACCAACTTATTATTTTGTTTGTCACTGTAAAGGAATCTAAAATTACCATCGCATATTGTCTCCATAGTCCTTGCGTTCGACCTTGAGCTTACTAGGCAACCTAGTAGGATTTATACTTGGATTTTACTAGGAAAACTTGCATGTGCAACATATACACCACCATCACAAAATACACCATTATTTCATCATATTCACAACACATCACATGTCTCAACAATTGAACCTGTTTCGCAATGCAATTCAATTTTAACTTGTATGTCGGTAAGAATGAAGAGTTGTAAATTGATGCTTAATGAAAGAAATTGCATAGGAAACTCTCTCTTGCTCTAGAAATTAGATAGGCTCCTATTCTAGATTACATTTACCTTTTTATGTTTAATTTCATGCATATATCTCTTCCATATAAAACCCCCCATTTACCGCTCTAGTTAGAACATTAACTTAACGAAACAAATCGCGCTTACCAGGCAACCTAGTAGTAATAAAAGTAGTTCAGTATATACAATTTTTTTTACCAAGTTTGGAGCTTATTAATGATATAAGTTTCGGGCTCTGTCAGGGCCTAAACAATGAAATTTTGTTTACGTACCTTGGCATACAATCTTGATTGTCATCTAGCTCGAGACATTAAATCTAGCGCTTCTGGGAGGTAACCCAAGCCTTACTTGCTTTTTTATTATTTTAGTTATTTATTTGATTACTATTTTATTTTGTTTTAATTTAGTTCTCATGTTGTTCGATCTTATATATTTTGACTCTCTATTTTATAAGAATCCTCAAATAAAGTAGTAGTTTGAAGGGCTAACACATGTGGATCATTTCACTAATCAGGCCAATTTCGCTCACTCTCTTTGTTTTATTTATGTTATTGCATTGAGGACAATGCATACTTCTAAGTTTGGGGTGGGGGAAGTACTAGGGGTGTACATGGTCCGGGTTGGAAGAATTTTGTGAACCAATCCAAAAAATTGGGTTAGCTAATGATGAACCCTATCGGTTCATTTTTAAAGGTCAACCCATCCCAACCCAACCCAAAATTTTTGGGTTGGGTCAGGTTGGTTCACCGGTTTTTTTTTTTTTTTTTTTGAATTTTGAATGTTCTTTTTCGTTGCTTCCCGTTCTTAGTTCTATTGAACAATTTGATTTTTGTAAGTCAATAAACCTTCATATTTACAAAAGTGAACTAATTCTAAATATATTACCAATTAATAAAAATTTAATAATAAGAAACATGTAATATTGTAATCTATGTGAAATTTTAATATTTACATTAAAATACAACCATCATAAATTCAATATAAACTTCAAAAGAAACTTCCTCAAATAATTCAATTCAAATGTTCAAGTTCAAAGTCTCTACTCAAAATATTCAAGTCTACATTTAAAATAGAAATAAAAAGTCCAAGTTTAATAATAACTAGTGGCCTATTACATAAAATTCCAAGTTCAATAATAACATTCAAAAGCTCCAACTTCAATATTAACATTCAAGAGCACTAATGCACCATAAAGCATGATGAATGACTTGAGTGAGTTTTCTTCTTCATCTTTGCCCTTTGGTCTTTTCACTTCTCATTCTCAATGCCTAAAAAAATGACAAATACATTAAACCAAGAAGATCATTTATAGGTAATAATAATATTTGATCTTATGGTAGTAAAACTTACCACTAAAATCATCATTATGCTTCAAATCCAATTCCTTATTTAAAAACGATAGAAGATGATGGACTCTCTATAAAACAAATCATGCAAAATTAAATATATTAATTATTTGAGCATAGTACATGTTATATATGTACAATAAATAGTTTAGATATGTACAAAAAAAAAGTCATTTAATTACCTGACTCAATATTTTCACATGTCTCTAACTCTTCAAGCTGTGGATGGAGATCTAGTTACACTGAGCCACCACAAATCCAATTTTATGTATATATCAAGGCCTCCACTGTTTTTGGAGTCAAAGAACTTCGAAAGGAATCAAGAATCCTCCCTCCCGTACTAAACGCAGATTCAGAAGCGACTGTAGATATCGGAACCGCCAAAACATCTCGAACAATTTTTTATAAAATGGGATTTTTTAGCCATTCATTTTCCACCAGTACAATATCTCAAAATCATATTTATCTTCTATAATCTTGTCAGATAAATAAGAAGTCAAATCATTCTCTACTTCCAATGAACTTTCTTCTTCTCTCAATCTCTTAAAAGTTATCCATGGATCATCTATTTCTTCATCCATCCCATGATCATCTTCATTTATAGTGACAGTCTTTGATTGTTGAAAATCATTGGTACTATGACTATCTCGAGGAGAAGTATTATGTGATTTCTAAAAGTCATATAGACGATACAAATATAATTTCACACTCTCAACCATATCCTTAACCACATCACTGTCATAAACATTGGAAAGACAATAATTCAAGTACTTTAACTTGTACCAAGGATCAATCACCATAGCCACAAACATCAATTTATTCATTTTTTTAAGCGAACCCCAATACTTATCAAACTTTGTCTTCATATTCATAGCCATCATACTTAGAATAGAGTTGGTATTGTTGCTCCATTTGTTTAAAGCAAATTGAATTTTATTAATTTCCTTATAACCAATATTAGAAGTCACATATGAAGATCAACTTATCGTTGTGGTGGTTTCATAAAATATTTTTAAAAACTTAATAAACACACCTACAGTCAACCAATCCGATGTACTTGGGGGCCCAATCTTTTATTTCCATGGTCATCTTCCTCGAAGTAAAGGATTGCGTTGGTGGAAAATGCGTTGTGCAAATAAGTTTTCTCAGCAGGACCCAAGTATAAATCCTACTGAGTTTCTTGGTAAGTCCAGGGTCGAACTTAGGGACTAAGAAAAAAAATATGCGGTAGTAATTTTTAAGATCACTTTGCGATAACAAATAAATTAATGGTTTGGTTGGTTTGTTGTTTGAAGTATGAAAAGTATGCGGCGGATTTGAGAAAAGATTGATTGTGCGACAGATACACCGAGTATGTGGAGGAATGGGTTGAGAAGGTTTTTAGCTAGCGTTTCTCGAGGATGTGTTCAAACTATGCGATCATGCTACACTCATGCGACAAATCATTTCCCAATGCAAATGCGGTAGCTCCGAATTCTAGGATGCATGCGATGAATGCGATAGTATCTATAGAGCTTATTCCTAAGTCTCTACTTCTTTCTTATGCGATGATGCAAGATGCACACAAGGACAAGGTGACCGCATATAATCATAACCTATCTCTAGGATGCATGTGATGCTTTAATAGCAAACAATGCTTATTCTTAAGCTTATATCTCTTGATTATGGGTTTCTAATCTGTCCCTCCCGAGCCTAGATTCTAACCCGAATTTTCCAAGCCTAGATTCTATCCTTAGACTACCCTCCTGAGTATCTCTAATGGACGAATGATGCATACATAATACAAGATAATCACATAGAACAAGGATCCACAGTTAGGCTAGCTAAGTACTTCTCAACCCATTCGACAGATTTAGCTACTCATGTGTAATAACCAGAGAGTGAACAGATATAAAGATGTAAATTCCATTTCTATAAATCAGTTCAAAGTACAAAATGACAATGGAAGATAAGGATAGAGAGCTTGGTAGCAATTCCTTGCTTCCCACGGCTTTTACACTGTTAACTCTATTATGCTCAAAAGATGTTCCTGCTTCCGCAGGAGTTGGCTCTCTCTTTGATCTCGACTCTTCCAGCACTCTTCCAAGTTCACCAGAATGATCCCTCTGTAAAATCTCACTTCCCTCGCTTCCGCCTTCTAAGTAAAAGAAAAACTATGAACATGGTTACTTCTATCTATATAGAAAATTATCTAACTGCCGAACTAGGCGAACTCTTCACTGAAAGTGGCCTTTGGTATTTATAGAGTTTCGGGGTGAAAGGCTTCTTCTCTCTTATGATTGTACTGATGGGATGGCATTAATTTTTTGTCTGATGCGCTGAATATTTGTCACCAAAAAGTTGAGTGTACTTGCTACAGTAGGTCGTTAACAGCTTGTCAACTTAATTCGGAATCAATCGTCATCAGCTTTCTGTCCCATCATGATTTATTATGCTTTTTACCTAGATGCACCCACCATGATGCGCTGGCTCTATGTGGCCACTTTCTTGAGCAGATATTCATGAGTGCAAATGATTGCATAGCCTTGCATTAACGCAATCTCTTAATGCGCTCGGCCGTTGCTTTCTTTGGATCATATTTTCCGCCTTGTGTCAATGCATTTTCTGCACAAAAATACATAAGTTAACTGTTTTCATGCGATGGACGCATACAATCGCAATATTGTGAACTTAATGCTTTTGGATGCAATATTGTATATTTTTATCATCGTAACCCTGCATTGTTTAATAAATTTGCGCTGTAATAATGTGCATTTCTGCCCGTTATCAGTAATCAACAAAATCTGAGTCCTCTTTCTCCTCCTCTAAAGTTCTAGAAGCTTTCTCAAATTTAATTGCATGTTTAAGCATTAAATAAGTAGAGTTCCATCTAGTTGCCAAATCTAAATAAACAAGAGCCTTACATCGAATTTTTTCTTGTTTCACACAAGCTTTAAATTTTTCCATTCTCTTAGGTGATAATCGAACATATCTCATAGCATTACAAAGACTGGCAATGGAATCATGCATATTTTTTAGTCCATCATTCACAATAAGATTAATAATGTGGGCACAACACCTCATGTGTAATAGTTCTCCATCTAAAACAACCGATTTCCAATTTTTAAGTCTTCTCTTAACATAAGATATAGCCACATCATTAGAACTTGAATTATCAACGGTGATGGATTTTTTTTTCAATCTCCCATTCCAACAAACAACTCTCAATCATCTTCTTAATAGTCTCCCCTTTTGTGATTAGCAACTTGACAAAAAACTCAAAATCTTCTTATGCAAAACCCATTCATAATCAATAAAATGTGCAGTGATGACCATGTAGTTCACATTTTATAGCGAAGTCCATGTGTCGGTAGTAAGACAAACTCTTTGAGAGCTTTTAACTAGAAATGATTTCAACTTTTTTTTCTCCTCAAGATAAAGTTGATATACATCTCTAGTGATTGTGACTCTAGATGGAACATTAAACTTAGGACACGAAACACTACAAAAGTGTCTAAAACCCTCTATCTCAAAAAATTTGAACGATAACTCATTCATAATTATCATCTTAGCGTATGCTAGTCTACATGCTTGTTGGCTAAACAATGTCATCACAAAATTACTAGCATTGACTCCTTTTCCATCATTTGAAGGTACGAGAGTTATGATGGTTTGTCCTTTTTCTTCTTCTTTATATGTGTACTTTTTACATTGATTTCTTAAGTACTTCCATAAAGTACTAGTTCCACAAGTATTACTATCACATGCGTAATCTTTACCATAATAGTTACACTTGCACCTAGCTCCATCATTAGCACTTGCTTCCATTTTTGTGAAATGATCCCACACAAACGAGGTTGGTTTATTAGGTCTCTTTCGATTGGATGTGGGAGGTAGATGTGGTATATTTTTAGGAGTTTGACTAACATTAGGAGGGGGAGGAGGAGGAGGAGGAGGAGGAGGCATTTCATTATTACCAATTCCACTTACATTACCACTATTGCCGTCCATCTATAAAATAAATGAAACTAGTAAACAACTAATTACACCTACCTATACAATTAAAAAAAAAAAAACAAACACTAGCTTCTCAATTAGCTCATAACAATAAACAACTCATGTATAAAGATCAATCATCAATCAATCACACATAAATAGTATATGTACACACTGCACAATAAAAATTAAATTAGTTTACTCACGGGGAAGTTTGAAAATGGTGATTCAGCAGTGTCTGATTCCGTGTTCGTTGTGACGACTTTGAAAAATCTAACAGTTCTCAAAAGTCCAAGATACTGTGAGATTGAACAAAAATTAATTTATTAATCAATCACGGTGGAATTTGAATGAAATAGTGCTTTACAATTCAAATGAAAGCTCTAATAATTTACAATTGAATTTGAATGGAACAATTGAATTGCACAAAAAAAACTTGGAACTCCCAAAGTTAAGAGGTATAGATTGATATTTGCCCCTTTTTTTATTTGTTTCCTAATCTACTTTCAAAATTTTTTTCGTTAATGCATAGTTTTCATTAACTTTTTTTTTTAAATTTCGTTACTGCATAGTCTACTCCCTTTTTTTCTTTTTTTTATTTGGAACTCCCAAAGGTGATGCATTTGCATAGGTGAGATGGAGAAAATACCAATATGAAGAAAATATCAATCCCAAAGTTAATGCATAGTCTACTCCCAAATTTTCGTTAATGCATATTCTACTCCCAAAGTTTTCATTAACTTTTCAAAAAAATTTTCGTTAATACATCATTGCTTTATTGAAGAAAATATCAATATGATGACTGATGAGTCGTACGTAAAGCTTGGAGCAGTAGGCGAGGCGTAGACCGGATCTGACGAGGGGGAGACCGAAAGCGACGAGGGGAGTGGCGACTGACTGGCGAGGGGGGCGGCGAAGGTTTCGTTTCTTTTCTTCAACTTTCGAACTCGAGCCGAATGAAACTTCGTGTTCGTGCCTCTACCTCGTGGACTTCAACAAAACAATTTCTCTTTTGTTTTTTTAATATATATATGTATAATTAAAAATTAAAAATTAATATGCGCACGCCACACGAGGCCGTCTCTCTCTCACTCTCACTAGTCAACACTTAACAGACTCGCACGAGAGGCGACACATGCTCTTTTCTCCATTTATATATATATTTGGGTCGGGTTGGGTCGATTCGATCATGAAATGGAATAACCCGAGACCCAACCTGGATTTAATATTTTTTAAAATTTTTAATCCAATTCAACCCAAAATAAAATCTAACCCAACCCAACCGTTTGGGTTGGGTAGTCCAGATTGGTCGGGTTACCGGGTTTTTTGAACACCCCTAGAAAGTACTGCGTACTTATGTTTACTTGTTGCTTTTATCTTGCTACCCATGTTAATTAGGAAAAACTGAGTTATGCATGCCAATTATGTGAACATTTTAAGTGGCTGAAAATTTGATGAGATTTTTTCGATTTTGATTGATAAAATAGGATGTTGCTTTAATTGTGAAAATTTATGAGTATGTGATGATTCTAATTACATATGATTGATTCTCAATTTTGCTGTGGAAATAAGATAACATCTTCCTAAATTAAGTTATTTTTAAGTCCTTATTTGAGTCCATTGCATATCTACGTAGCTAGTTTCTTTTAGATTGTAAGGTATGCTTTCACTTGAATTAATCAAGTTGTCACCTCGAAAGATCTTGAAATAAGTTAAGAAATCCTATATGTGTTGTGTTGTTTTGTTTCTTAAAAAATGAGAATGTTTCTTAAAAGAAAAAAACAACATACAAATAAGAATAAGAATGTTTCTTAAAATTTAGAATAAAAACAAAAATAGTTATCGAACTTGTTTGTTTCTTAAAAAATGAGAAACAAAAGTAGTAAACTAAGGCACGAAAATATTATCAAACGGACTCGTAGGAGATTCAACTAGAATGTAAAAATAATTAAGGAAAATAGAGAAATTCCAACTTCATTATTCTTTGAAATCAAAATTTGGGCATTGATATAGTATGGTTGCAATTATTGACTGTGTACATAGTAAACCAGATGCACCAGATTTTCTATACACAACTTCATCCTATTACATGCGTATGATTAAATATCATATATTTTCTAATATTCAACTTATTAATTTAATATACTTTCTTTATCAACTTTATTATATATTCTCATTGATTTTCTAGGTTTTCATTGTTTCTTTTTTTAAAAGAAATTTGGTGATCTAGTTAGCTCTTTTTCAATCACCAACTTTCTTGTAAAATACTTTATAATCTTTTCAATCGCCAAGTTTTCAGCATTTTTTCTTTAGTTGCTAGTAAAACCATAGCCTCCATCAATCTCTCATGAATCTCCTTTGTCATCGCCACAAATCTCAATTTTTCTCCATTGCAAAGAACCCATTTTCTCGCATCCATTTGGATTGGCTAGAAAAGAAAGTGTTTAAAAAAAAAATCATTATAAAAACTATTCAAAATAAAATTCAAAAGTATTTCAAGAGCTATTTAGAACGATTGCAAAGCATTTATTTTTTTTAAAATAACTTATTTTCAAAATTAAACAATTGAAAAGTTAAACAAATCACACCCTTAACTTTTCTTTTCAAAACATTCCTCACTAAAATCTCTCTTCTAAATCATTGCCTTGCTTTAATTGGCTTAGAATCTTCCTTGTCCTCTTTTTGGAGAGTAACAACCTCATGCTACTTTCACTTGAGATTATATATTGTGAGCAATCAAAGGATAGTGTCTATGGTATATGTGGACAAAAAACTTGGGTAATATTGATCGAATTCAATAATGGAATGCAAGGGGGATTTTAGTGGAATTCCCACCATGAATAATTTTTCCTATTGTCACATTTGGAGCACATTTAGGTGATACAATAGGTTAACCATTTTTATTGTGGTTCACACATTGTTTAATATATACTTGTTGCATGTGAGTGTTGGGTTATGAGTTGGAAAGGTTATTTTAGGTGTGCTAAATACTTCATTCTAATAATGCCAAAAAAACAGATTAATGAAAAGATAATTTTCTCAAATGACAAAATTTCTGGAAATATTCTTAAATATAGCAAAATATCATTATGTATTTGTTGGGATTGATGCCCTAAATCTCATAGGGTCCTATAGTTTGTAAACATTGTTGAACAAACTCATTGTGTATTTAATAAAATATATAATATTTTATTCATTGTCTATAAAATATATGATATTTTAGTTGTATTAACTACAAACCAATAAACTAATATCCAAGGTTATCTTTATAACTTAAAAATGTATGTAGAGACATACGGGTGGATCATGTTTAAATGATAACCTAAAAGGTCTGTAGTATATGGATAAGACTGGGTACCTTATCCTGGTGACACTACAAGTATGGCCTGCTTTGTAGGTGTTACAATTGTTGTAAACTGCTTCAAATGATCTGATCCTGATCATTCATGTATAGACATGCGAACGAAGATATTCTATACAAAGAAGTTTGCATAAGACCGGACCACGAAATGTTTAGTCTCATTGTATAACGCCGTTCATAATAGAGACTTATATTTCACCAGGATGACCATAGGAACATGACCTGAATCCTGAGTGAGTTGTGAACACATGCTTATGAGGGCGGTCCTTTGATTTGCATGAGTAAGAGTGACCAGATCGCCGATTCTACAAGCTTACCATTTTGGGGATTCGTTTGATTGAGTGCTAGGAACACAACTACACAAGATGGAATTCACTTCTTCCCTAAGGCAGGGGTAAGTAGATAAATTGCTCCTTCAAGGGCAATTGCTCCCTAAAGGGCTGATTTCGAGTCTTGAACAATGTAACACCACACTCTCTCCTGACTCGAGAGGGGTTTAGTCATAGTTGGACTATGATGTATTATTCATTAGAGGGATCAGTGGTACTTAAGGAGTTAGATGTAACTACAGGGGCAAAACAATAATTTGTCCTAGCTGTACTTACGAATTTGTGAAGGGTATCGTACTATTGATTGGTTATATCCAATGGACATAGAAATATATTTGTAGTGCGAAAAGTGTAACTGTGTGTCTTTAGTAAAGTTTTCGACAGTTAACGGATAGCGAATGATGTAATTAAAGTGTTTAATTAATTATTCATGTACCATTGGAGCTTCAAGCTACAGGTCTATGAGGCCCCCTTGGTAGCTCAATAGGATTTAGTTGAGAGTTAGTTTTTGGATTGATTTGAATTGTTCGAATTAATAGAGGAATTTAATTATATATGATATAATTAAGTTGTTTCAATTATATGTGATATAATTGTCATAATGTATTTGATACATTATAGCTTAATGGAAGAAAATAAGTATTGAATGAGATTCAAATATAATTTCTATAAATTGGATTCATAGTTATTACATTTAATATAAATATGATTTATATTAAATGTCATATAATAGAGAAAAGAAACTATAGTTATATTGTATGTGATACATTATTAAAACTATAGGCTATATGTTATATTTGATATAACATATAAGTTAATATATATATAATATGATAAGTTAGTTATCATATTTATATTTATATTATTATTATTATTATTTTAATAATAAGGAAGGGAGTTACAACTACCTTCCCATTCTTTTCTCTCCATCCATATAACTAGGTGGTGGTTATTTTTGGCAAGGAGAATAAAAGAAAAATGTTTTCTTCTTCTGCTAAGTGGTTGTTGAACGATTGAGAAAGAAAAAGGATAGAAGTGTTTTGTGTTTTTCAGTTTTGTGTGAAAGTTCTCAATCCCTCCTCTACATTAAGTTTTCCCTCATAACCAAAATAGTCAGAGCCCACCACTCCTGGATTCTCACCGTGAGAATACCAAGGTAACATTCGTGGTAGTGTTCATACTTGTTCGAGGTTAATCTTGAAGAAGGTCTTCAAGTTATTCATGATTTATTCGAAGGAAAACGTGAAGAAAAGGTCTTCAAAGGTGAGATTTCTTAAAACTCTTTCTAAAGCATGTTGTAGTTTAGAATTAAATGCATATCTTGTTTAATTATTTACTGTAAAATTTATATTCAATGAAAATGGAATCAATTCGCTTCCGTTCAATGTTCTCTCCTATTAGAGTTCCTTCAATTGGTATGAGAGCCAAGTTGTAGGTTTCTGATTCCAATTTTCATTTGTTTTATTGAATCGTTTACAGTAGTGGTGGGTTTTATCTTACATATTCTGTTTCATATGATGAATGTTATGAATGTGGCTTTATTCATGGATGTTTCAGGATAGAACGCTCTGTTTAAGGCTTTCTTTATTTACAAATTTAGTTTATAAAGACCCTTGCGTTTTTAGTATTAATCTTGCAATAGAGTCTATAATTTGTAAGTTTGAGTCACTTGTGCTATTCTCAGAAAGCTTCAAATAAAGGTTGCAGAGCGTTGTTTCGATGGAGAAGACGAAGCAGAGATTCCAGATCGTGTAGCTAAATCTACACAATCGTCTGGCTCTTGCTATGCAACCTTGTAGCGTTTGCTACACGATCGTGTAGCATTTTCTAAACGATCGTGTAGCTAATGCTACAAAATTATGTAGACTTTGCTACACGATCGTGTAGCATTTGCCACAAGATTGCAAAGATGCTTGCTTCATGATCGTGCAGTCTTTCCTACAAGACCATTTGATTGCTTGCTACACGATCAGTGCAAGATGATTCATTGAAAGGCAGTTCAGTTCGAGCGATTCAAGGCCCGGTTCACCTATTTCGAACTGGTTGACTCAAGCTTTTGTAATAGTTAGCCTTTTACTTTTTCTTTTTAGAGCTTCTATCCCAGTCCATCAACTGTTATGTAATTATACACGTGATGGATGTTTTATATTATATGTCATAATGTATGTCATATAGTTTTAAAACTCACTATAGGTTATGCATTTATATTCATGCATCATTTTATATTATAAGTGTTCTAATATATGAATATGCATGATTTAAATTACGTAAAGCATGTTCATGCATCATATAGTACAAATGTTATAGTATATGTATGCATGCATTATAGCATATCCATGCGTCATTTATATTATAATTGTTATAATATATGGTTGAATGAATGTATGGAATGTATGCTATAGAATGATCCATTTCTTAGTTATATAATTGTTATATATTAGTAATGAATGAATATTGCATGACGCATGACATTACCTTAGGTTAATTTATAAATGTTATAATTAACTAAAGTATGTCAAGCATGCAATGGTTGTTTTTAATTGTTTCATTTATTTATAATTGTTATAATTAAATGAAATTAGAATTAAAATCAATAATTAAGAGTTGCATGCAAACTTTTGGCTATAATCATTTTTTAAATTTTTTTTAAAATATGATTGAGATGGACTTAAGATGACATTTATAATGAGATTAAAAATCTAAGTTTAATCTTTTAATCAGTTTAATAGGATTAAATTGATTCTTAATAAAAGATTAAATATGTAACAAATGTATCTATAAGAGACCTTTTGTTTAAGGCGGGTTCTAGCTAGGCCGGGGTACTTAAGTTGATGGAAACGTCGCACCCTACCTAGGAACCTACCTGGAAAGATGAATTAGATAGATTTGTTACATGCATGCAAGTTTGATCAAAGTCTATTAAAGAGTTTAGTGAGACTTCAATCAAAATTATTTAATCATCAAAGACAAGAGTTGTTTTTTAGCAAATTAAACAAACACTTAGATAAAATCAGTAGCTGAATTTTTCCTAAGTTAATTAATCCTAGGTAGAACACTTAGTGGGAGGAAAATGGAGTATATGATACTTCATTTTAGCCTCTACACGTTTCTCCCTATAAGTTCACACCATGGGATCTACTGTCACACCCCGCCCAGACTACTCTTTGAGCCTAAGAAAGGGCGTGACTGCAGCAGTTATCAACCCTTTCGTTGACACTTACTACCTAATAACTCTTGCAGAAATAACTCTGATACCAATGTACAAATTGAACAATCAACTGATTAAGTAGGCCCATTTTATTTTACAACAATGTAACGTTTATACAACTTCAAGACTTAATTATAAAGTTTACAACAACAACTGTAAAACCCTCCGAAAGTGTAACTGTGGCTTGTGCAGACCTTGACCTTAATAGCACCCTGGAATTCCTCATCTTTCGCTACCTGGGGGGGGGGGGGGGGGGGGATAAAACATAAAACATGGAAAACATGAGCTATAAAGCCCAGTGAATGGTGCCTTTAGATAAACAAATAATTTTGTCAACATAAATATACTTTTGGGAAAGCAATGCATCGTCAACAAGAACATCACCACAAGTTCGATATTATTTTCCAGCCAAACCACTGTACAATCCCCAGCTCAACCACTAGTTAAAACAATCAATTTCTAGCTTGACCACTGGTTATCACATAATAAAAACATCCCCAGTATTTTCACACGTATACTAAGACAACAACAATTCCTGTGGAAACTTTCCCTATACCCTATTATCCCGCCAATGTGCACATCGACTATTTTTCCGCTAGCTATGCTTAGGTAACTTGACTATATTTCCCACCGGTCGTCACCAACTATCATTTTCCAACGACCAAAGCCGACTATATTTTCCCGCCAAGTACCCTTTTCAAGCATGCTAACTATGTATCTTGGGTACAATTTCAGTTTCCAAAACAAACATACAAGCAATATCTCAACAAGCATAGTAATTAGATAAACATATATCTATGATCATGCCAATTTAACATTATCCCCTATATTTACCTATTATATCAACGATACAACACACAATAACTACTCACCTTGGTTGGTTAGAAACTTTTCTTTCCGAAGTTCCTTAGGTTTCCTTGGTTTCCCTTTTTGAATCCTAAATTACAGATTCAAATATCAGCTTAAATTACTCATAGTTCTAGATCTTATTTTAAGATCCGAAATGTTTCTTTTTTTTAATTGTGCTGAAAACATGTTCTATAATGTCTCATAAAGCTTACCATAAAATCTTAGCTCAGAACTCCTCGTGGTTTAGCCAGAATCTTCAAAACATCAATACTGGCCCAGCTTAACTGACAGCCTGACCCTTCTGTCTTTTTCTCAGATTCCAGCCCGATTCCTTAGAGCTTCTTCTCCGGCACCCCACTATGAAAACTAGACTCTTTTAGCTTTAATATGGCTTTAAAATCACTCTAAACGCACAAGTATTTTGGGAGAACTCCTCATTCCAAGTTGATGCTACTTCCTGTCTTTTCTGCCCGATAGCATCTCCCTTCTTGGAACTTCTTGACCAACGCATGGTCTTGCTACCAACGCATGGTCTTCTCCCACAAGTCCCTACACACTCTTCTTTATGTCCTTTGAAGAGAATTTGAGTTCTCATCTGAAGTCCTTGGCCCTATTTATAGGCATCCAAGATTGCTCTATGGCCGACACCTCCTACTTGGCTGCATGACCAAGTGTCTCTTCCTTACACCATCAACAAAATCTTGCATCAGCACATCCCAAGGTATCTTCTTCTCCTTTCACCAACACATAACCCTCATCCTTTACATGTCTTCTTATGCATCCACCTAATTTGCTTAAGGTTTAAGGCTTCCTCCCAAGAAGACACATGGTTTGATGACGTTTCCTATGTGATCTCATCCTTTATATGCGTCCAACTCTTGGATGTTCAACGCATAGTCCATACTCAACATATAAGCTATAATTAACGCATAGCAAGCCAACCCACTATCATCACAATCCAACTTAGCCATCGTAAGAGCAACCATCACCAACGCATAGGGTGGCCGCTCATCCTCGACGCATGGCTCACTAGGTACCACCGCAAGGCTTGCTCGGCATGGGCGCACGGTGCTTGGCATAGGCACTAGCCGCTCGACGCATGAGCATGTTGCATAGATGCTGGCCATCACTCACAGGTTTGCTCGGCTGTATTGATGCTTCAATGCATAAACATAGCCGTTCGACAGGGTGCTCGCTGCATAGGCTGGCTGCTCGGCACATGGGCAGGGGCGCTCGACGCATGGCATTGACGCATCGCTTGGCAGTTTGGCTGGGGCACTTCGATGCATGGCTGGGCATTTGGCAACGCTTGGCCTGCTCGACGCATGCCTGGGCATTTGGCAGCACTTGGCCTACTCAACGCATGAGCTGTGCGCTGTGCATGGGCGCTCGACGCATGCCGCATGCCTTGCCTGTGTCTTCGCTTACTCTTGTGCCATCCAACCTTCCAACACATCACTTCCATTTTCCTTCCTTCACCAACGCATACCTCCACCAACACATCCATCGCATCCAACGCATCCAACGCATCCAACCAGCCTAATGCGTTGGTCTAGCCTCCAAGGCATGTGTCACTCCCACTTTAACTTCTCCCTTAGCCCAAATAATCTCTCCAAGATCTTATGGCCAACACATGACAATGACTAGTCCAACACTTAGTCAAATTTTCATCAATTTAAGCTTAACTCAAAACTACTCAAGGAAAATCTATTCAACACGTAGAAATTTTTCTACACTTCAACATATGATTTACTTTTACTTAGTTAATTTCCTTAACCCCCTGCTTAAGTAGGAATAATGGAAATCCAGGTTTCACATCTACTCTTGGCCTCGAGGCATCATAGGTGTCCCTCTACGAGTGTCATTTGGGTAGGTTAATATCAAGGTGAATAGAGAGAGTGTTTATAGTAAATGGGAGTGAAACATGTGACAGCACATCCTTTGGTCTCTCTCATTAGGTTAAATAAAGTTTCATGCATCGCCTCATGGCATCGAGGGTGTCCCCCTAAAGGATGGTTGTATCGCATGACGCTTTATTTGATCCCCAGAAATGGATAGGGTTGCTTTAGTTTCATGTCCCAATCAGTTTTTTCCTATGGTTGGCTCATTGTGACGGAACTCTAGAACCTAAAATGAGGGGTTACATTTACACAAAAATTTTAAGGATGCTAACAAATTCTGGACTAAACAATGGTGACTGTTAGTTACAACGAGAAGGTGTTGTTTTTGTCTAATGGTTGAGAATGTCTCATTTCAGTGAAGGGGCACTTGATCACCCTATGGTGACTTTTGTCCTGCCTCACTAAAACATCATTGCAAAATAGATGTCACTTAGGGTACACTAGACTATTTTTCTAAAATCTGATTGATTTTCTTAAAGTGGTTTGATGCAAGTAGACTAAAATAGTTTATTCTTTTTCAGCAAAATTGATTAAAATGCCTACCGCTACTTTAAGTTTACTAGCTGCTGATAAGTTAACGGGAAAAAACTACGCTAGTTGGACAAACACAATCAATACTATTGTGATCATCGATGATCTTCAATTTGTTCTGATGGAGGAACATCCTCCCGTTCCACTTGCCAATGCTCCTCGAAATGTTCGGGAAGCATATGAGCATTGGATAAGGGCAAATGAAAAGGCTCGAGCGTACATCTTGGCAAACCTTAATGAAGTCTTGGACAAGAAGCATGAACCCATGCTCACAACATGTGAGATCCTGGAGTCCTTGAGGGGAATGTTCGGACAACCGTCTGCATAGCTAAGGCATGATGCCCTCAAATACATCTTCAATGCCCGTATGCAAGAAGGGGCATCTATTCGAGATATGTTCTCAACATGATGATCCATTTCAACGTGGCGGAGATGAATGGGCCAAACATCAATGAGGTCAACTAGGTTAGTATAATACTGGAATCTTTACTTGAAAGTTTCCTGCATTTCCTTAACAATGTTGTTTTGAATAGAATTGACTACAATATTTACCTGAAAGTTTCCTGCATACCTTCTTCCTCCAGAACCAAAAAATGGAAGAAGAAGAAGGGTGGAAAGGGGAAGACTAACCCAGTAGTTACTACACAAAGGGACAGACAACCCGTCAAGACTGACAAAGAAAAATGTTTCTATTGCAACCAAGATGGGCAATAGAAGAGAAACTGCCCCAAATATTTGGCAGAAAAGAAGAAAGCCAAACAAGGAATATGATTTGTTTGTATTGGAAATCTGTTTAGTGGAGATTAATGATTCTGCCTGGATTATTGACTCTAAGGCCATTTTGTTCTTCATTTCAAGAAATTAGCCACTAGTGGCAACTAGATGTTGGTGAAATGATGATATAAGTTGGAATTGGGCATGTCATCTTAGCTATGGCAGTGGGAGGTCTCTGGTTGACTTTACAGAAAATATTTCTTATTTTAAAGATGTATTTGTAGTTCCTGAATTAAAAAGGAACTTAGTTTCTATAAATGTTTGTTAGAACAATTATATAATATCAACTTTCTTGCAAATAAAGTCTTTATTACTAAGAATGGTGTTGATATTTATTCTGCAAACTAGAAAATAATTTGTATGTGCTAAGCCGGTAGCAACAAATGCGCTCCATAACATCGATTTGTTTAAAACTGTTGTAACTCAACGTAAAAGACTTAAAATTTCTCCTAAGGAAAATGCCCAACTTTGGAACCTAAACCTAGAACATATCAATCTCAATCAGATTGAGAGGTTTGTGAAGAATGGACTTCTAAGATAGTTAGAAGAAAATTCTTTACCTGTGTGTGAGTCATGCCTTGAAGGCAAAATGACTAAGAGACTTTTACTGGGAATGGTCATAGGGCCAAAGAACCTTTAGAGCTAATACATTCAAACCTTTGTGGTCTGATGAATGTAAAAGCTAAGGGAGGTTATGAATATTAATCACTTTTACTGATGATTATTCAAGATATGGGTACGTTTATTTAATGCAACATAAGTCTGAATCTTTTGAAAAGTTTAAAGAATTTAAGGTTAAAGTTGAAAATGCATTAAATAAAATGATTAAAACATTTTGATCTGATCGAAGTGGAGAGTTTATGGATTTAACATTTCAAAACTATATGATAGATCATGGAATTGCATCCCAACTCTCAGCACCTAGTACATCTCAGCAAAATGGTGTATCAGAAAGGAGAAATCAAACCCTATTGAACATCGTTCAGTCTATGATGAGTTACGCTTCTTTACCTGACTCATTTTGGGATTATGTAGTAGAGACTACAGCATACATCCTAAACTACATTCCATCTAAGAGTGTTGCCAAAACAACTTTGGAGTTATGGAATGGTTGTAAAACTAGTTTACTTCATTTCAAAATCTGGGGTTGTCCAACACATATGCTTGAGGCTAATCCTAAGAAATTGGAACCACGTTCAAGGTTGTGCCTATTTGTAGGCTACCGCAAAGGAAAGAGAGGTGGTTACTTCTTTGATCCTAAAGAAAACAAAGTATTTGTATCGACAAATGATACTTTTCTTGAAGAAGATCACATAAGGAGCAAAAGCCCAAAAGTAAGATTGTGTTGAATGAGATTTCCAAAGAAACTACTAAATCTTCAACAAGAGTTGTTGAAAAACCTAGTACCTCAACAAGAGTTGTTGAAGTAGATTCATCTAGTAGGTCAAATCCACCTCAAGTGTTAAGGGAACCACGATGTAGTAGGAGGGTTGTGAACCCACCTATTTGCTATATGGGTTTAACTGAAATGTTGGCTAGGGTAGCTGATGGCGAAGTTGAGGATCCATTGTCTTACAAGAAGGAAATGAAGGATATTGACAGAGATGAAGGGATCAAAGCAATGGATCTCGAAATGGAGTCTATGTACTTCAATTTCATATGGGATCTTGTAGATCAACCTGATGGGGTTAAACCTATAGATTGTAAATGGATCTACAAGAGAAAACAGGGTGCTGATAGGAAAGTGCAAACCTTCAAGACTAGACTGGTGACAAAGGGTTATACCCAGGTTGAGGGAGATAACTATGAGGAGAATTTCTCACCTGTTGTCATGCTTAAGTCTATCTAGATCGTCCTATCCATTGCCTCATATTATGACTATGAGATTTAGCAAATGGATGTCAAGACTACTTTTCTGAATGGCAATCTTGAGGAGACCATTTACATGGTGCAACCCAAAGGATTCATAAACCAAAGTCAAGAGCAAAATGCCTACAAGCTTAATTGGTCCATTTATGGATTGAAACAAGCTTCTCGATCTTGGAGCATAAGGTTTGATACCGTGATCAAATCTTATGGCTTTGATCAAAACGTTGATGAGCCTTGTTTATACAAGAAGATTATCATCAATTCAGTAGTTTTTCTAATGTCATATGTAGATGATATCCTACCCATTGAGAATGGTGTAGGTTTACTAACTACAGTTAAGAACTGGCTAGCGACCCAATTTCAAATGAAAGATTTGAGAGAGGCTCAGTTTGTTTTGGGTATTCAGGTCTTTAGATATCGAAATAACAAAATGCTAGCACTATCTTAGGTGTCGTATATTGACAAGAAGCTTATCAAATATTTGATGCAAAAATCCAAGAGGGGCTTATTACCTTTCAGGCATGAAGTTACATTGTCTAAGGAATAGTGTCCTAAGAAACCTCAAGAGGTTGAGGGGATGAGATGGATACTCTATGCATCAGCTGTTGGCAGCTTGATGTATGCAATGTTATGTACTAGACCTCACATCTGCTATGCTATGGGGATAGTCAGTAGATATCAATCTAATCTAGGATTAGATCACTGGAAAACCGTTAAAAACATCCTTAATTATCTACAGAGAATGAGGGACTGTTGGGATTGATACCCTAAATCTCGTAGGGTTCTATAGTTTGTAAACATTGTACGAACAAACTCTTTATGTGATTAAAAAAATATATGACATTTTATTCACTTTGTCTATAAAATATGTGATATTTTAGTCGCATTAACCCCAAACCAATAAACTAACATCCAAAGTTATCTTTGTAACTTAAACATATATGTGGAGACATACGGGTGGATCATGTTTAAGTAATAACCTAAATGGTTTGTAGTATATGAATAAGGCTGGGTATCTCATCCTTGTGACATTACGAGTATGGCCCGCTTTGTAGGTGTTACAATTGTTGTAAACTGCTACAAATGATCTGATCATGATCATTCATGTATTAGATGTACGAATGGGGATATTTTATACAAAGGAGTTTGTATAAGACCGAACCACAAAATGTTTAGTTTCATTATATAACACTGTTCATAATAGAGACTTACATTTCACTAGGATGACCATAGGTAACATGACCTGAATCCTGAATGAGTTGTGAACTTCTGCCTATAAGGACGATTGTTTAATTTGTATGGGTGAGAGTGACTAGATAGCCGATTCAACAAGCCTACCATTTTGAGGCTTCGTTTGATTGGAGAGCTGGGAACACAGCTACAAAAGATAGAATTCACTCCTTCCCCGAAACAGAGGTAAGTACATAAATTTCTCCTTTAAGGGCTGATTCTGGGTCTTGAACAATGTGGGGTCATACCCTCTCCTAGCTTGAGAAGGGGTTTAGTCATAGTAGGGCTATGATCTATTGTTCATTAGAGGGTTCAGTGGTACTTAAGGAGTTAGATGTAACTGAAGGTGCAAAACGGTAAAGTCCCATCTATGAATACCTTCTTTTACGAGCAATTTGTGAAGGGTCATCGTACTGTTGATTGGTTATATCCAATGGACATAGAAATAAATCTGTCGTGTGAAGAGTGCAGTTGTCAGTCTTTAGTGGAGTGCCCAAGGTAAAATGTGAAAAGAAGAAAGAAACATGAAAACTTAAGCCTAATGAGGAGAATTGGGCCAAGAACTACTATCGGTAGGTAGAAAGAAGGGCTGAGAAAAGGCAATACTGATTGATTATTGATTAAACACATGGAGAAGTGATTAAATACTCAAAGGCCAAAAATGATATTGTTTCTCCTAGACGGTAATGAGCTCTCTCTCTCTCTTACTTTTCCCTTTCTCACAGATGAACAAATTCTCTCTCGGTTGAGCTCTATCTAATGGTGTTTTCTGTTTGCATGTAGAAGATTTTTTAGCAGGAAATGAATAAGATAGAAGAAAGAAGTACAAAAGAGCTTTATATGGTTTGACCAAAAGAAGTGCCTACATCCACAGGAAGAACACTTTCTTGAAGAAAATGTGGATGAGTACAGATTCTAAATTTTCAGTAACATATCTTTGTATTGCGAGCTCCCTTTTATAAATCATTAATGGAGATCAGTTTACATGTAAATGTTAAAACATAAAACTGAAATTTAAAAGAAAAGTAGCCGTTGGATTTATTTCTTCAACTCTCCACCTTAAATCCAACTTTGTAATTTCTTCATGTGTCTTCTAGTTCTAACCAACTTTATCCTTTTTCAGATAGATCGAAGCCTATCAGATCATAACACTTTTGGAGCTTGAGCTTTGATACAGGTTTTGTGAGCATGTTAGTTGGATTATCCGAGGTATGAACTTTAAGGATTTCTATCTCTCCATTCTCAATTTTGTCTTGAATGAAGTGATATTTTACATCAATATGCTTGGTTCTACTGTGATATTGTGTATTTTTAGAGAGGTGAATGGTACTCTAATTATCACAATAGATATTGACTATTGTTTGATTCAATTTGAGATCATTCACCAGTCCTTTAAGCTATAAGCCTTCCTTGATTGCTTTTGTTAATGCGATGTATTTGGCCTCTATTGTGGATAAAGCTACTTGATTGTAAGGTAGCTTTCCAAATGATTAGGTTTCCCCCTGGTAGGAATATATAACCTGATAGAGACCGTCTCTTGTCATTATCCCCAGCAAAATCTGAATAACATAGCCAACTAGGTCAAAGTCTGATTCAATTGATCTTTGATAGGATATTTTAGCACTTTTTGATCATATTAGATACCTTAGTATCCATTTGGTGGCCTCTCAATGCCTTTACCCAAGGTTAGACATATATCTGTTCATAAGGCTAGCTGAATAGGATAATACTGGTCTTGTCGAGACCATTAAATACATTAAACTGTCCACTGCTTGACTATAGGGAATTTTCTCCATCTGATGTTTATGTTCTAGATCACTGTCATTAGGAAAATTTGCTGATGATAGCCTAAAATGTTGAGCTATAGGCACAATAACAGGTTTAGCTTCACTTAGGTTAAATCACTTGATTAATTTCTCACAATAGGTTGTTTGATTGATGTTTAGGATAGACAGACCCTTGGCTCTTGTAATGTCAATCCCTAAAATCTTCCTTGATTCTCCCAAGTCATTCATGTCAAATTCTTTACTTAAAAGGCCTTTGACATGAATTAGGTCTACCTTGGAGCTTCCTGAAAGGAGCATATCATCAACATACAAAAGTAAGTATACTTTTCCCTTATAGGAGGTGGAGTTTACATAGGCACACATATCATGAGAGCTTCTTCGAAAACCAAAACTGTCTATATAATCATTTACTCTTCTGTATCGGCATCTAGAAGACTATTTGAGGTCATAAATTGACTCGTTCAATCGGCAATACAAGTCTTCTTTCCCTTTACTTCATGACCTTGGGGCTGCTGCATATAAATTGTCTCTTCTTGATAACCATGTAGGAAGGCTATCTTTACATCTAGTTGATCCAATTCAAGGTCATTGTGGGCCACTAATGATAGGAGAAGTCTAATGGTAGTGTGTTTTACAACAGGAGAGAACATTTCTAAATAGTCAATGTCCTGTCTTTGTGTATAACCTTTAGCAACCAGTCTTGCCTTGTACCTAGGCTTTTGATCTTTAGAGATACATTCTTTTAATTTTAAAATCCACTTTGGTGAATTGGTTTGCATCATTTTGGTAGATGAGCTAAGGTCCAAGTGTCATTCACTTTTAGAGAGTTGATTTCCTCGTTCATACCCTCAATCCACTGCCTTGCATCAAAACCACTCACAACCTCTTCAAAAGTAGTTGGTTCTTATCATTAAGAGCCAGAGTGGCATTCAACACTAGGTTCATATAGTTTGTGTCTACATATCTGGCTGGAGCAACAATATTTCTTCTTTGTCTGTCCCTTGCAAGGGAATATTGACTCAAATCAGGTTGACATTCAACAGTTTCAACATGTTCACCTAATGTACCTTCTACCTCTTCTATATTAATAATATGATCTTCTTGTGTAGGGTGTTTTTAGCATTCTCCACCTTAAATCTAGAGGTATAAATTGTTCTCTCTTCTTTAGAATTCTCCCCCTTTTGCATAAACATTTCAGCTTCCCTAAAGGTGTCATCCCTACTGATTATGAATTTCTTCTCAGTAGGATGCCAAAGCTTGAAACCCTTCATACCTTCAACAAAACCAACAAACATGCACTTAGCAGCTCTGGCCTTGAGTTTCCCCTAATTCTGATGCACATAACCAACACAACCAAAAAACCTAAGATCATTTAGATTGGGGGGAGAGGGGTGTTTGAAACCATTTTTCTTCAAGTGTTAGGAAATCTAAAGAGGTGTGAGGACTTTTATTAAGAGTGTACACTAAATAAGCAATTGTTTCAACCAAAAACTTCTCTTCTAGGATGGCATCTGACAGTAAGCAAGTTACCCTTTCCATGATAGTTCTATTCATCTCTCAGCTACTCCATTCTGTTGGGGTGTATGTTTTACTGTCATGTGCCTTGCTATACCATTCTCTTTACAGAAAGAGTTAAATTCCTATCCACAAAACTCCAAGCTATTATCAGTTCTAAGGTATTTTATTTACTTTGTTGTCTGATTTTCTATCATTAATTTCCATTCTTTAAACTTTTCAAAGACTTGATCTTTAGTTTTTAGAAAATACACTCAACTTTTCCTTAAAAAATCACCAGTAAAGGATAAATGTACTCTGAGCCATTTGGGCTTGGAGTTGAGGCAGACCCCCACAAATTTGAGTGGATATAGTCTAAGATTTCCTTGGTGGTATGTTGGGCTTTGGTAAAGGAATGTTCTTTGCCTTTCCCAGTACACAATGCTCACAAAAAGACAATTGGTTGTTGATCTCTTTAGGTAAGATGCCTTGTGTGAACAGAACTTCAAGCCCTTTAGAGCTTATGTGTCAGAGCCTCTTGTGCTATAGGTCTGCCTAAGTCAAGTCGGTAGTAGTTACTCCATTATCTTCATTTATCATTTCTACTTCTCTAATAATGAAAAGATCATTTACCTTTTCTCCCACTAAGACTACCTTAGAGTCCTTTAGAACTTCTGAACATCCACCTTTTCCTCTATATTCACAGCCCAGGGAGTCAAGCATACCAAGAGAAATTAATTTTCTTTTAAGATTAGGGACATGCCTCACATTTCTAAGGAGTTTCACAATTCCATCCTTTAGCTTTAATGAAACTGATCCAATCCCACTGATTTATGCCTCATTATTTCCCATGTATACTGACTCTCCACTGATTTCTTAATAAATGTTGAACCAAGGGTTGAAATGTGTCATATGATAGGTGCACCCAAAGTCAAGTACCCAATCATGTTTCCCCAAAGGATTGACTTGATTAACTTGGTCTTGAGTATAAGCTAGGGCATCTGAGTAGATATAAGAGCTTTCAACAATAGATGCTTCAGGCTGTTTGCCCTTAGCATCTTCCACTTTTTCTTGGTTTTCCTTTTCAAAATGAAGCAATCTTGAATTAAGTGTTTCTTCTTCTTGCAATACTTGGATCTTAATTTATACTTAGCCTTTTTATCTTCATTTGACTATTGTTTTCCACTCTTCCATTGATTAAATTGAGGCTTGCCTTTCACAAACAAGCCTTCTCCTTTGGGTTAGTCCCTTTTGGAGGATTGTAATTCCATTTCTCTAGTTTTGAAGGCTGAAATAATTGTGTCAGTGGTGACAAATTCTCTGCTATATTTTAGTGCATTCTTCACTTCTTTGTATGCTTCAAATAGGAAATTAAGTATTAGGAAAAGGGTTTGACCCTTCTCTATATAAAGACCTCCCTATGGCCCTTTGGTACACACACTCTTAGACGTAGAAAGACTGGCAATACACATCACCCTAGTCTTATTGTGTAGAATTTTCTCTAAGCCACAAAAGAGAATCCTCTCTACTCTTTAGAACCCTTTTCTCCTCTTACACTCTTAATATTTGGATATCACCAATCTCTCTACTCGAGTCCTAGAGAATAACGAGGTTACTCCAGTGGTAATGTTTGAGATTGTTCAAGAAATTGTTTGTGATCAAGATCATTGGTAAAACCATTCGTTGGAACATCGAAAGGATTGTTCGTGGCACTTGGGAATCTTCAAAGGTAAGAATGATTCCAATATTTTCCCTAAAGCATGCTAATTTACATGTTTATATTCTGTTTTAGTTTAATGATTATGTTTATGTAAAATTCGAATTGTGAGATGCAAAATGATCTCACAAGACACTTCTGCTGCGGAGGGAGGGGGATCTGACCCCCCTTCAATTGGTATCAGAAACAATTCCTTGCATCTTCGTTCTTCGTATTTTTTGAAACAAAATTGTTTAGAGGTGAGTTTCATATTTTGCATTATGGAATGTTTGAATGTTGGTTTGCAAAATTGGATGTTTCGATTTTTCCACTAGATTATTTTTTAATTTGATTTAACTATAAAGACCCGTTGTATTTTTTGGGCATTTTATTTATTGCTTCGAGTCTGTAAGTCTATGTCGATCAATAGGGTAACGATTGCTAAAGAGATCGATAAGAAATGGAGGTGTTCAGGACAAGCTCAAAGTCGAAAACGTGTAGTACAAGAGTGTTCTACAGATCAGTTGCAACGCTGAAAGGTAGAAGCAACGTGCAACAGTCGCAGTGTTGCAATGATGCCCTTAATGTTGCAACGCTCTGAGTTTCAATGGAGTACTGGCGGCGCTTGCGAAGATCTTCGGTTGCAGCAGTTTTTTGACCTAATTCCTTGTATTTTTTTATTTTATATTTAGTTAATTTAATTAATATAATAGTTATATTAATTTAATAAATTAATTTTGCATTAGGGTGTCAAAATCAGTCCAATTTTTGCTGTTTAATTTAATTGTGCATAGGATGTATATTTAGATTATTTATATTTGAATTCATATTACATATTGTATGTCATATAGATTAAAAAATATCCACTTTACGATAAATATGTACATGCATCATAATTAAATATAAAGGGTTATATTTCATATTTGCATGATTGAATTAGCATGCTCATGCATCATAACATAAGTGTTACGTTAGTGATGTATGATTAACCTAAGCATGTCCATGCATCATACTATATATTAAAACTGTTGTAATAAGTAATAAATAGTGGAATGATGTAAGTGAATGCTTGATGTTTTTATAGGTTTTAATAATTCATTAAAATATAAAGAGTTATAGTTTTAATAAGATAGATTACAATCTATAATCAAGAGTTGCATGCTAACATAGATCCAACTTAATTTTAAATAGTTTAAAATTAATCAAGCTAGATTTTTGTTATTTCTAATGAGATCAAGAACATGTCAATCTTTTAATATGTTTTAATAGGATTAAAATGAATTTAAATAAATGAATAAATTTATTAAATAATTGTCCATAAGGGATCATTGTCTAAGGAAGGATCTGTCTAGGAGGGGGTATATAAGCTGACGGAAATGCAACACCTCCAACTAGGAACCAGTCTGGAAGGTGAATTGGACAAATATTTTATAAGCATGCAATAAATGATTGACTTTATTAAAAGAGTTTAATAAATGAAATCAATTATTGTTAAATTATTCAATATAAATGTTATATTGAGCAGCAAATTTAAAGGACTTAGATAATTCATTAGTGGGACTTTAACTAAGTATAATAAAAATCCTAAAATTGTTAAAATACTCTAGTGGGAGGAAGTTGGCATATGTGATATATCAAAATTTTAGCTCTTACGTCCCTAAGAGTTTATACCGTGAGATCCATACTAGGCTTTGCATCGTCCTAGGTGTGGCTTCCCTTTGGAAAGTGTTTGCATGGATCAATAACAAGGTGAATGGGGAAAGTATTCATAAAAAGTGGGAGAGGAACGCGTGTCAACAAAACCTACAGTCTCCTCCATTAGATTACACCGTGAGATTTCTATGGTCCACCTGCATGTCATTCTAGAGTGACCATCCCTTCGGAGGGCCTAATCATATGGGTCGGAACAACGCAAACTCCAAACTCCATCAATGGAAAGGGTTTCTTAGGTCAACTTCAATAGTTCCCTTTGGTAGACTGTTGAAACGTACCTCTGGGATCCGAAAATAGGAAGGTCACACTTACAGGATGAATTAAGTTAGTTAATAAATCCTTGACCGAAACAACGTAACTAAAAACTATAGGAATAATAGTTATTCTGGTATTAGTGATTGGTTGAGATTGTCTCAATTCAGGGGAGAAATAGTTGATCACTCTTTGGTGGTTGTTGCTCTAAACCTCTAAAGTATCGTTGCAAAAACTAAGATTAATAGTTTAATTAGGGTTCTATGGTTACATGTGTTTTTGCTAAATTGATTGGATAATTAAGTAATTGGTTATGACATAACTGATTAGATCAACTTTCCTTATGTTATCTTCCCCCCAAACTCAACATCCTCAAGGAATCTAGGATTTCCTGTCTCAAACAATGATCTAGAAGTGAAATCATAAAACTTAAAACCCCGAGAATGTTCAGAATACCCAACAAAATATCAGCTAATTTTCTTGAGTTCAATTTTTTTTCATTAGGCCTATAAAGCCTAGCCTCAGCTGGACAACCCTAAATGTGAAGATTTCTAATACTAGGCTTCTTTCTTATCCACAACTCATAAAGGGTTTTGGCTACTGCTTTACTAGGTACCCTATTAAGAATATATGATGTAGTCTTTAGTGCCTCACCCCAGAGGGATTCTGATAGAGAAGAATGACAAATCATACTTCTTACCATATCCTTAAGTATTCTATTTCGCCTTTCCGCTACACCATTCATGCTAGGTTTACCCGACATAGTGTATTGCGGGACGATTCCACTTTCCTCTAGGTATTTGGCAAAGGGCTTTGGACGTTGTTCACCTGATCCATCATATCTACCGTAATATTCACCACCACGATCAGATTTGATAGTCTTAATTTTTTTTCTAAGTTGAAGTTCAACTTCAGTTTTGAAAGACTTGAAAACATCCAAAGATTGAGACTTCTCATGAATTAAATATAGGTACCCATATCTTGAATAGTCGTCTATGAACATAATAAAATATTGTTGTCCATTCCAAGAGGCTGTAGGGAATGGACCACAAATGTCTGTATGTATTAGTTCTAAGACGTCTGAGCATCTGTTGGCACCTAATTTTCTTATGTTTGTCTGATTTCCCTTAATACATTCCACACAAATGTTGAAGTTACTTAAATCAAGGGAATCAAGAATTCCATCTGACACAAGTCTCTGAATTCTCTGTTTAGAGATGTGACCTAAACTCTTGTGCCATAACATAGCGGAATTCTCATTTAATTTACGCTTTGTACCACATGAATTAGATAACAGGATCTTGTTAAATGAAGTAAAAGATTCAAGCATATATAGATTAACAATTAAAGAATCGGTACCAATAAGCTTAGAATCTTAAAAAAGACTAACTTTATTATTTCCAAAAGAACAAGAAAAACCAAATTTGTCCAAACTGGAAAAAAACTAAATTTCACCTAAATGACAGTACAACAAAAGTCTCATTCAGATCCAAATAACAACCAATTTTTAAAAGTAATCTAAAATTTCCAATAGCTTCAACTGGAACTACTTTGCCATCGCCCACATAGATGAATCTTTCAGCATCACTTGGCGGCCGGCTCTACAGGCAACTCTGCATTTATATACTTATGTGAGTAGTAGCACCATAATCTACCCACCAAGTATCTGTAGGTACATAAGCTAAATTAACTTCAGAACAAACCAAAGTAAGAAGTTTATCCTTCTTTACACGCCCCTTGGCGTACTTGGGACAATCTTTCTTGAAGTAACCTTTCCTTTTGCAGAAAAAACAAGGATTTTCAATCGCTTGTTTTTTGTTTTATTCTACTGAGATGTCCCTTCTATAACATCCACAATTTTTCTTTTCTTCTTATCACGAAAGCCTATTGCCAAATGAATACTTTCGGTCCTTTCTCTCTTAATCTTACCTTCTTCTTGCACACATTGTGAGATAAGCTCTTTAATACTCCATTTATCCTTCTGACTATTATAGCTTATCTTAAACTGAGTGAATTGTGCAGGAAGAGAGATAAGTACCAGATGCACGAGTAAATTTTCATTTATCTCGATATCAAGTGCCTTTAATTTACCTACGAGATTGGAAATTTCCATAATGTACTCCCTTATATTTTCATTGCCCTTATACCTCATAGAAGTTAAAGAAGTCAAAAGACTACTTGCTTCCCCTTTCTCATTTTTAGCAAAATATTTCTCAATTTGAACAAGGAACTTATTGGCATTTTTACTTTCCGTGATAGAGCCTCGAAAAGACTCCGAAGTGGAGTGCCTAATGATCATCAGATACATGTGATTTGAACGTTCCCAGTTCTCTACATTAACTACATTTGGTTGTTCCTCAGTAGAAGTAGGTTTATCGGTCCTTAATGCAAGCTCCAAATCCATACACCCAAGAAGTATCTCTAGGCTTTCCTTCTAGATCTTGAAGTTCGATCCGGGATTGAACTCAGATTTCCAGATACTTGAGTAAGATCAAGTGAAACAATAAACAACAAAACATATGCTCACAATTAAAATATAACAAAATAATTTCATATATGTAGTGGGCCCTTTTAACAAGATACCTAACACAACATCGATGTCCAACCTTTGGGAAAAACCACCAACTGTAATGGTACTCTCAACGTAGTAATCAAATTACTAACAATTAACTTCGTCAAAAAATAGCTTTTCTTTGGACCGACTATTTTTCATATAAGCAATCCTTATAATTGTCACATACTCATTATCACATGCATACCCACAATTTGACCAAATGATTATCTTCCTTTGGGCCGATAATTATCCACATAAATTCATGAATATACATATCTTATATTTTAAAATTAAATTAATCTAGATAACAGAGGCTACTTTGGTAACATATTATTTTGACCAATTCAATCTAAAATATAAGACACAATAATATAAAAATATTATTGTACAAAAATAAAGGAGAGAGAATACCAAATAGTCTTTACCAATATTCACTTAATAATTGCATACACATAATACAATCAAAACAACATAAACATGTGAATATCTCCAAATATCATTTATCAAATTTAAATTTAAATTTACCAAAATATCAAACAAATTTAAATTTAAATTTACCACATTATCAATCATATTTAAATTTAAACCACAGCATGATCAATTAATCTTGAATACACAACATGATTATTCAAATCTTGACTTAAATCACTAGTTCTCACAAAACTTATTAATTTAAAAGCTAGATTTAAAATCACTCAATTAAAACTACTATTTCAATATATAAATATATGAAATAAATTTAGCAGCAATATGTTATATGCAGTAGTGATTTATATACTCAAAACCCCTTGAATGGTAAGAGATTCATAATCTCAATAGTCCTTGGTATTCAATCAGTACAAACATAATTTCAAATATTTGGGGCGTACATTATTGACATCGGCACAAACATGGGTTTTACCTTTTTTTTTTTTTTTTTTTTTTTTTTCTTTCTTTAGACATGAGTGTGTAGTTAGAGCCCAATAATTCAACTGGTGTGACCATAATCCATTTAACATATTGTCAGCGATGTCCTACCGGCAGCAAACAGAGTCGAACATAAATTCACCGATCAAATGTATATATATTTTTTTAAACTTAAAAAAAATTCTTTAAACATCGTTACCGAAATCAAATTGAATTCACAATATCAATGGAAAACAAATTCAAACCAACAATCTAACATGAAATTCTGCTCCGATACCACTTGTTAGCATAAATACTTTATATCTCTATTGAATAGATAAACCCTATAATCATTCATGTCAAATTGTCAAGAATATATACATACCGAATTCTATTGAAAAATTGATGATGACTCTAAAATGGCGGCTATTATCTTCCTCAACCAAAGCTCCAAATGCCCTAAGTGGGATCTCTCTCTAGATGGGATTCAAGAAAGACTGAGTGCTCATTGCTTTTGGTATATTGGAGACCATAGCCCTAAGGTAGTTCAATTAGAGTTCCCATTAAACCCTAATTAACTACAAATAGGCTTCTACCCCTTAAGTCCATTATCAATTAGGAATCTAGGGCCTTAATTAATTAGATCATATAATAGGCCCAATCTAATAAAATAACCCAATGTAATAAATTATTAATCCACATACATAGCTCATATTTTAATTAAACATTATTTTTATTTAAATATGTCCTACTTTCTTGTTGATATTCTTTATTATGGTTGAATAATTATATCAACTGGAGGTACAAGAAACAAGTTTTGAAAGGTACATGTTTCACTTGTTTATCCCTTCCTCGGTCCCACCACCACACATAGACACACAAAACAGAAAAAAAAAAAGAAAAGAAGAGATTTTAATTATTTTATATAACATTTATCTTACTTGACTATATTTTTCAACTCTCTCAAATGGAATCTATTCAAAACATCTATGCCATGGTTCCTTACTTCGACAGGGTGCAAATACTTTCCAATAGATCCATGTGTGAGTATTACTAATTTTTGGAAGTAAGTTTTAACATCAATATTTTGAGCAAGATTGATATATATTGTTTGTTATAATTTGATTTGTATATATATATATATATATTTACTTCTAATTAAGTTTGCTTTAGATCGAGATTTCTAATTAAGTCTTAAATTATTTGTTTGTAGTTCTAGATTGTTTGAGCATGTTCAAACTAAGTTTTAAGGCTCTTGTCAAGGTAAGAGCGTCTCTTTTGAGCATAAAAAATGTTTTGTACTATGCATTATGGTTGTTATGTTTTGACTATGTGACATGAATGAGACTTTTGTTGGATTGTTTGTAGATGGAAAAATGATAAAAGTATTTTGAACATACCTTTTTTTATGTTTAATAAGTTGAGAAGATTGCAAACATTTAAAATGTATAACTTGTACATTTTGTATAGTTATTGACATTGATGTATTGAGTTGAGTTCTAAAATGAATGTTTTTTTTTTTTTACTAGGGATTGGATAAACACATTAAAGTGAGAAAACCACCAAACAAGTTATTTAGATTTTTTTTTTTTTAGGATAGTGTTTAGTTTCTATGTAAACAACTTAACAAAAATTTTATTACTAGTTTTGTTGTAAATACTTTCCTTGTATTAACGTTACAAATTTCATCTTTATAAATGAAAGTTCATATTTATGTTTGTGTACATATTTTATGTTAAAATTGAAGGAAATAATAGGTGTAATAACAGTATGAAACTAGTAGTTATCCATCATTAAAAGCATTTTTTTTTACATTTCATAAATGTCATGAGATGTAGTTATGACATTAAATAAGTGTCAATTTACATAGTTCAATAACTTTTAGAAAGTGTCATAATTAAGGAATTAATGATATTGTAAAAATGACATTACTAATGTTTTTGTGTCAAATTTTTAATGTCAAGATAAATGTTTAATTGAAGAAAAAATCAACTTTTTATTTATTTATTGACAATAATAAATTGTCATAAAAAATTTAATTATGATAGATAATAAATGTCAAAAAATAGTTATTATTGACTGAATTGAAGAGCCATGAAACAACTAATAATGAGTGATTTTTCATCTGTCATCTATTCTCTTACCTTGATGGTGGATTCAAATACTAAAAAAAGAGTCAAGAATTGTGTTAATGACAGTTTTTTAAAATCATAAAAACTTGTTTTATTTGTGAATGAAGTTGCAGGGTCTTTCGTTCCTTTTGGTTTACCATTCTTTCCATATTTCTGCTTTCTCTTTAAATTGATGGGAGAAAGTCCTTACTCTAAAAAAAAAGTGTTTAAAACTCGTGGTTTGTAAAATTAAACATATTCTGTTTGCAATAAAGTAGTTATTGAGGTTTATTCAATAAAATTGTTATTTAATATATAAATTGCACTTGTAAAAACTAAATCCAATAAACTAAGATTCATGGCTATTTCATGAGCACTTGGACTTTATGTGGAGACATAAGATTGGATCAAGTTCGAGTAGATAGTCAAAACGATCAATAGTATACGGATAAGGTTGATTACCTTATTATGGAAACACTATCGGATGCGGTCCACTTTATATTTAGTTCAAACGATGTGATCTTGAATCGTTCATGTGGAGACATACGACTTTGGGATCACATCATTTGTATCAATATACAAAGTGGGCCACTAAATCGTTCATTTGTATATATTTCAACTCACTAGTGTTTTAGTCCCAGTGGGAGTTTGTTGGGTTATATGTCCTAAAACTCACAGTTTGTAAACATTAAACATATTCTATTTACAATAAAGATGTTATTGAGAGTATTTCAATAAAGTTGTTATTGAATATATAAATTGCATTCATAGATTCATAAATCCAATAAACAAATGAACCCTTGGCTATAACATGAATACTTAAACTTATGTAGAGACATAAAAATGGAACAAGCTTTAGTATATAGCCAAAACGGTCTATAAGTATATGGATAGGGTTTGGTACCTTATCCTGTGGACATTATGGATGCGGCCCACTTGTATATTGATACAAACGATGTGATCAAAGTCTTTCATGTGGAGACATGTGAGTGGGGCATCCTATGCAAAAGATGTTTCCATATGACCGGACCATGAAATAATATATTTTTTTTTTTATAACAACCATTTAATGTTAAAATTGATTATTTCAATTTAATGACCTAAGGTGACTTGATCTCATCCTAAGCTAGCTATGAACTCCTGTTTATTCAGAATTATCCTTTAATCTGCATAGGTGAGAGTGGCTCAACATCACTGCTCGATAAGCCTCCTATTTTAGGGGTAAGACCGGATAGATAACTGGGAACATAGTCCTGCAAGATGGAATTTATTCATACTTGTTTTAGGGTTAACAAATAGGTTGTCCCCTTAAATACTGGCTCCTAGTCTTGAACAAAGGGGCCCTGCCCTCTTTATGGCTGAGAGGGACTCGGTTTAATAGTATGACCATAAACCAATTGTTCACTAAAGGATCAATGGAGACTTAAACAGCAAGATGTATTACAAGGGTAAACAGCAAGATAAATATGAACAATCTATGAAGGATCGGCTTACTGATTATGGTTAAATCAAGTGGACATAAATATATCTACAAGAATGCAACTACTGAGCTATAGTGGAGTGTCTTGGTAGTTAACGAATATTGATTAATTCGGTTTAAAGAGTTTAGCCAATTAATCTCAAATCGTTGGAGCTCATGATCTGTAGTTCCATTAGGTTCATCTACTAGCTCATAAAAGGATTAAACCTTAGACTAACGTGTTGAGAGAATTTGAAATGTTCAAATTCGGTTTAGGGTTTGGATTATTATATTCGATATAATTAACGTTTAATTAACGAATTAAACGATTTTGGAGAGATGTATATATTCAAATATGTTTAAATATCAATTACATGAATAGGGATTCATGTATGAATGAGGTGTTTTAGTTTAATATTTGATATTAAATTAATAAATTAATTAATGATTTATTTATTTAAAATTTGAATATATGAAATTCAAAATAGATAATTGATAATTAATTTAATTTGATTAAATAAATAAATAAATAAATAAATAAAAAGCAAATTTCCTTTTAAACATAAATTTAATATAATTAAATTTGAAATTGGAAATTGGATAGTGGGATTATCCCACTTAATCCATTAGCTTTACACCTAGTCAAATGATTTAATGGGATATTGAGTGTCAATTTCTCATTAAATCAATTTGCATGATTCAATTATATATATATGAGTTTATTTTTCAGAAAATGGGTTGTTGGGACTCGAGGATCAATGTCGTTAATTCGACTCCGACCCAAAACAAAAGAAAATTTATAATTTACACGAACTACTCCTATTACTACTAAAACGTAGCAATAGTGGTAAGTGTGGGGTCGAACCACAGGGAAGTGAAAAATTAATTTCTTTTGCGTTAGATTTGACCATGGAAAAACAGTAAAAACTAGGTTTTTAGTTTGTGGGTTTGAGATTGAAAACATACAAGTAAAAAGTAAAATGCGATGGATATATGAAACGGTAATGGATTTGTTTAGCTCTCGGATCAAATACCCATTCAATGTAAATTAAATCATTGTTTTCAGCCCAAATATCATATATTCGAATTATATATGTGTAGCTACTCAATCAGTGCGAATTAACTAATCTCTATAAGCCCGAAAATCAATTAATCTAAATCGATCAAGCGTCCTAATTCGTAGTTGAGGCTGCAAAGTCGTGCCTTAACTATCCTACATGTTTCTAGATGCAATTAGGTCCTCAGCGGCCATAAAGAACTAGAAACACATACATTAAGATTCAGGATTCAACTATGTTGATTGAGTGTCAAGAAAGTTGTGTTCAAATAATCAATTTGTTCCTTAAATCTAGATTAAACGAGCGATGCAAAGATTCATCGATATCCTAATAAAAAACCTAAGCATGCTTATCTAATCTGTGCTACAAGGGTAAATTCAAAGCATGGACGATACAACGATGTGTGCGAGCTTGAATTTAACTAGCAAAAACATGTGATCATGATAGGGGCGTCAATCCAACATATAAAAGCATAAAAATTAAACAAGTTTATGAAAAACTTAATTCTAGATTAAAGCATAAAAATTGAACTGGAAACACTTCAAAATACAAGAATGCTTAATCCCAGAACTAATCGAAAGATTACCTCATTGATTCATGGACAAACCAATGGGATACAATTCAATACAAGATCATAATCTGAAAATAAAATAAATCTAACCTGAGGACACTAAAAATCAAAGGGTTTCGTCATAGTGTTGCAACGTTGGGTTGCACGGCGCTCAGGCTTGTCCATCAAGCGTCGTAGCGTTGCAACGCTGTTGGAGATCGTTGCAACGCTGTCACTTCTGCCAGATACTCGATCCTCAGACATTCGATAGCGTTTTCTTGATTACTCGACAGCCTTCTACTCGATGGTACTCGATGGTGCTTCATACTTGGTGAAACTCGATGGCATTTTAGTCTTTTCAACTCATTCGAAGCCTTAATGTTCAAATTAACTCTAAATTGCTTCAAATTAACACCATTCTTCACCAAATGATTAATTCTACCTCTTGATCGCTCGATACCTACAAAATAGGGAAATAAACACATAAAATTCACTAACGAGTCCGAATTAAGCTAGGAATATTAGCTCTTTTTTAGAGCTAACATGGGTTCATGTAAAAATTGAATGTTAAAGGAAAAATTGTATGCATGTATTAGGGTTTCATGTTTAATATAAAGTACTATATTAAATTGTGAAATGCTTGATGAATCTTATGGATTAAAAGCATGTCTATATTTTATAAATTGTTATAAAATTGGATTAGACATTTAAAATCCATAACGAAGATAATATGCATACTCACCAAGGGTTAACAAATAATATCTTGTTTTAATAGTTAAATTGGTCGTTATCTTGTAAAACTTTGGTTATAAACTCATCTGGGCTACAATCCTGTCTAAGGCTGAAGGTACTTAAGTTGAAGGTTTACAGAACACCTGCTACCTGAGGATTTTAGTTGGTTCTTGAGCGTTGTTAACCTGGTTTTATGAGTATGCATAAGAGATCTAAGGTTTTAAAATTAGTTTATCACCTAGACATCGTAGGTTAAATCCAAATATAAACGTTATACTTGGAAAATCACCTAGACTTAGGTTGTTTTATTAGCCAAAATATACCTGAGTGAATATTTACCCAAAACAAATAGAACACTTCAGTGGTAGTTTAATAACATATATGATATGTTATTCTTAGCTCTCACATCCCTAAGAGTTCATACCATGAGATTCATACTTGGCTTCGTGTCACCATGGGAGTGACCTTCATTCAGAAAGTGTTTGCATGGGTCAATAGCAAGGCGAATAGGGGAAGTAGTTCATAGTAAATGGGTGAAAAATGTGTGTCAACGTATCTTATAGTCTCTTCCATTAGTTTGGACCATGAGATTCCTATGTTGCGCCTATTTATCGTTTTTAGGCGATAAACTAGTCGTTTACGGTGACTATCCCCTTGGAGGGTTGTAACATGGGATTTGAAAAAACTCAAACTCCAGAAATGGATAGGATCTCTTAGGTCCTTTCCCAACATTAAATTTCCCGTTCGATAGCATCATTGAGCCCAACCCCTTAGGTTTGACAATGGGGGTTACACATACAAGAGTTACTAAGTATTAGTAAGTTTTTGACCAAAAATAGTAAGTAAATAACTATAAGAATAAGAGTTATTCTGAAATTAGTATTTAGTCAAGAATGTCTTACTTCAGTGAAGGAGTATTTGACTGTCCCTCGGTAGCATCTATTTTGACTCACTAAAGTATCGTTGCAAATAAACAATGAAATTTGGGTACATTATTGCTTTTGCTAAAATTTGTTTGGATGTAAAAACAATTTACTGATTGGAATTTGTTATCATTTTCAACATGTCGAATTCTTTCAAAATACTCATTTTCGCAAGTGTAACAGTCTTAATTTTTCAACATCGAATACAAACGTAATACTAGTAGATGATGATTTAAGGTTTGTTTTAACAGAGGAATGTCCTCCATCTCTCAGCTCATCTGCAAACCAAAGAGTTTGGAATGCATATGGCAGATGGATTAAGATAAATGAAAAGGCCCCAATCCATATCTTAGCAAATATATCTGATATACTAGCTACGAAATTCAAGAACATGGTTTCTGCTAAAGAAATCATGGATTTATTACAGAGATTGTTTGGAAAATTTGGACAATTTGCCAATTATGGTTTTGATTATTCTCTTACCTTCAAGGCTAGACTGGTTGCAAAGGGTTATACCTAGGTAGAGGGAGTTGGCTATAAGGAGACTTTATCGCCCGTTACCATGCTGAAGTCTATCCACATCCTCCTATCCATTGCCTCATATTATGACTATGAGATATGACAAATAGATGTTAAGACTGCTTTTCTGAATGGCAATCTTGAGAGACCATTTATATGATACAACCCAAGGGATTCACAGTTCAAGATCAAGAGCAAAAGGTTTACAAGTTGAATCAGTCCATTTATGGACTAAAATAGGCATCTCGATCTTGGAACATAAGGTTTGATACTATGATCAAATCTTATGACTTTGATCAGAACGTTGATGAACCTTGTGTCTACAAGAAGATCATCAACAATTCAATAGTTTTCCTAGTGTTATATGTAGATGATATCCTACTCATTGGGAATGATGTAGGCTTACTGAATTCAGTTAAGAACTGGCTAGCGACCCAATTCCAAATGAAATATTTGGGAGAGACTCAGTTTGTTCTTGGTATTCAGATCTTTCGGGATTGTAAGAACAAAATGCTAGTATTGTCTCAGGCATCGTACATTAACAAGATGTTGATCAAGTACTTTATGCAAAACTCCAAGAGGGGCCTATTGTCTTTCAGGCACGGAGTTACTTTGTCTAAGGAACAATGTCCTAAGACAGCTCAAGAGGTTGAGGAAATGAGAGAGGTCCCCTATGCATCTGTCGTAGGTAGTTTGATGTATGTGATGTTATGTACTAGACCTGACATCTACTACGCAGTGAGGATAGTCAGTAGATATTAGTCTAATCCAGGATATGATCACTAGACAGCCGTCAAGAAAATCCTCAAGTATCTTCGGAGAACAATGGACTACAGGCTTGTGTATGGTTCTAAATATTTGATTCTTACAGGATACACTAACTTTGATTTTCAAACTGATAGGGATTCTTGAAGATCCACTTCAGGATCAATGTTCACTCTTAACGAAGGAGTTGTAGTATGGTGAAGCACCAGGCAAGGGTGCATTGTGGACTCCACCATAGAGGTCGAGTATGTAGCGGCTTGTGAAGTTGCTAAGGAGGCTGTTTGGCTCAGGAAATTCCTGACTGATCTGAAAGTTGTTCTAGACATATCTAAGCCCATTACCTCTTATTGTGATAATAGTGGTGTTGTAGCTGATTCCCATGAGCCTAGGAGTCATAAGTGTGGCAAAGCACATTGAGCGAAAATACCATCTCATCCGAGAGATTGTGCATCGAGGGGATGTGATTGTCATGAAGATAGCTTCGTAGCACAACGTTGTTGATCTGTTTACAAAGGCCTTCATGGATACAGTGTTTGAGGGTCACTTGCAGAGTATGGGTCTATGGGACAGACCACGGCTGGACTAGGGCAAGTGGGAGATCTTGTACTTGGCTTGTTTGTACCCTAGTTTATTGTTTTGTGTACTTGTAATTTGATTATCTTGTACACTTCACTAGCTTTAGGACAAGTGGAAGATTGTTGGGGTTGATGCCCTAAATCTTGTAGGGTCCTATAGTTTGTAAACACTTGTATGAACAAACATTCTGTAGTTTATAATATATGATATTTTATTCACATTGTCTATGAAATATATGATATTTTAGTTTCTTTAACCACAAACCAATAAACTAAGATCCATGGTTGTCATTGTAACTTAAACATGTATGTGGAGACATACAAGTGGATCATGTTTAAGTGATAACCTAAATGGTCTATAGTATATGGATAAGGTTGGGTATCTTATCCTGGTGACACTACGAGTATGGTCTGCTTTGTAAGTGTTACAAATATTGTAAAGTGCTACAAATGATCTGATCCTGATCATTCATGTATTAGACATACGAGCGGGGATATTTTATACAAAGAAGTTTGTATAAGACCGGATCACGAAATATTTAGTCTCGTTATATAACGCCGTTCATAATTGAGACTTTCATTTCACTAGGATGACCATAGGTAACATGACTTTAATCCTGAGTGAGTTGTGAACTCCTGCCTATGAGGGTGGTCATTTAATTTGCATAGGTAAGAGTGGCTAGATCGCTGACTCAACAAGCCTACCATTTTGGGGATTCATCTGATTGAGGATCTGGGAATTCAGCTACACAAGATGGAATTCACTCCTTCCCCGAAGTAGGGGTAAGTAGATAAATTGCTCCCTTAAGGGCTGATTCCGGGTGTTGAACAATGTGGCACCACACCTTCTGTTGGACTGAGAGGGGTTTAGTCATAGTGGCACTATGGTCTATTGTTCATTAGAGGGATCAATGGTACCTATGGAGTTAGATGTAACTACAGGGGCAAAATGGTTATTTGGCCCAGTTGTACTTACGAGCAATATGTGTAGGATCATCGTACTGTTGATTTGTTATATCCAATGGACACATAAATATATTTGTAGTGTGAAGAGTGCAACTGTCGGTCTATAGTGGAGTGCCTGACAGTTAATGGATGGCAGATAATGTGATTAAAGAGTTTAGTCAGTTATTCACGTACTGTTGGAGCTTCAAGCTACAGGTCCATAAGGTTCCCTTGGTAGCTCAATGGATTTAATTTGAGAATAAGTTTTTGTGTTAATTTGAATTGTTCAAATTAATAAGAGGGAATTTGATCATATATGATATAATTGACATAATGTATTTGATACATTATTGTTTAATTGGAGGAAAAAATATTTGAATATGTTTTAAATATATTTTCTATTGAATTAGATTCATATTTGTTAAATTTAATATAAATATCATTTATATTAAATGCCATAAAATAGAGAAAAAACTATGGTTTATATATTTTATATGATGCAATATTAAAACAATAGGTTATAAATATAATATGATAAGTTAGTTATCATATTTATTTATAATTTATTAATTATATGATATTTAACTCTTTTTTCTCAATAACCACCCTTAGTGGGTAGTTATTTAGTTTTATGGAAAAGATGGGATAAATGAAAATGGTTTTCTAATTATTCCAGGAGACAAACATTCACAATCGAGTATCTACATGATTGCTTGAGAGACTATACTATAGCTTCATTATCCACACAATCCAGAGACTTGTCTATGCGATAGACTTGTTCGATTGCACGATAGTGTTGTTCGTCTACTCGACGTCTTCCTCCTCAACTCCAAACTTCCACTCTAACCAAAATTAGCCAGAGGTCACCACTCATGGATTCTCACACCGAGAATACCATGGCCACCAAGTGGTAGTGTCCGATTGGTTAAAGGATCGAGTTGCTGCTTGCTGCTTGTTCAAGGGAGTTTGTGACTTGTTCGCTGCGTTCGTGAGTGCTATCAAGGGATTTACTTAAAGAATCGTTCTTCAAAGATATAATCTCTAATCTTTTATTTTTATTTTCAGAAGCATTCTGTAATTTAAGATTTATGCATAATCTGTTCTATTTGACTGTAAATATTTACGTTCAATCACAATGGGATTTGGACAATCCGCTTCCACTCAAAGGTTATCTGTAAACGGAGTTCCTTCATATGGAAAAGAGAATCCCAATAGACTTTAACATGACAATAGGTTATAAAGTTTCTTCATAGTCCACTCCCTCAACCTAGGTATACCCCTTTGCCATAAGTCTAGCCTTAAAGGTCTGTACCTTTCCATTTATACCTCTTTTCCTCATGTAGATCCATTTACATCCTATAGGTTTTTACCCCATCAGGTTAATCTACAAGCTCCCAGACATAATTGAAGTACATAGACTCCATTTGTAGATTCATGGCTTTAATCCATTCATCTTTATCAACATCTTCCATTGCTTGCTTATAAGACAATGGATCCTCAACTCCATCATCAGATATGATGTTTTGGGCTTCTGTTAAACCCATGCAGTGTACAGTTGGGTTCACAACCCTCCCACTACGTCGAGGCAATCTCAACTCTTGAGATGGTTGACTAGATGAACTAATATTAACAACTCTTGTTGACCTATCAGCCTGTTCAACAACTCTTGTTGAAGTCTCAGCAGTTTCATTAAAAATTTCATCTAAAAGAAGTTTACTTCGTGGTTTATGATCCTTTATGTGGTCTTCTTCCAAGAAGGTAGCATTTTTCGATACAAATACGTTACTCTCACTTGGATCATAGAAGTATCCACCTCTCGTTTCCTTAGGATTACCTATAAATAGGCACACTTTTGAATGAGGTTCCAACATTTTGGGCTTTTCCATAAGCACATGGGCTGGACATCCCCAAATCTTGAAGTGGTGTAAACTACCTTTACGACCTCTCTATAACTCAAAAGGTTTTTCTGAAAAACTTTTCGAGGGAATATTGTTCAAAATATAAACTGCAGTCTCAACTGCATATCCCCTAAACGAGTCTGGAAGATGAGCATAACTCATCATAGACCAAACCATATCCAACAGGGTTCAATTTCTCCTTTCTGATACACCATTCTGCTAAGGTGTACCTAGGGCTAAGAGTTGAGACGTGATTCCATGTTCTATCATATAATTCTGGAACCCCCAATCTATATACTCTCCATCATGATTAAATCGTAGTGTTTTTATCATTTTACCTAACAAGTTTTCAACTTCAGTCTTGTACTCCTTGAACTATTCAAGAGCTTCAGACTTATGTTGTATTAGGTATAGATGCCCAAATTTAGAATAATCATCTATGAAAGAGATGATATATTCATACCCACCTCGTGCTCTTACATTTATCAGACCACGCTCCAAGGTTTCCTTGGCTCTATAACCTTTTCCAGTAAAAGGTCGTTTGGTCATTTTGCCTTCAAGGCACGATTCACATACAAGTAAAGAGTTTTCTTCTAAACCATTTACAAGTCCACTTTTTACCAACTTATCAATCCCATTGAGATTGACATGACCTAACCTTAGATGCCAAAGATGGGCATTTTCTTTAGGAGAAACTCTTGGTCTTTTTACAAATTTTGTTGTTTTGAACATTTCAGTATTGAGAACGGCTTATATGACTAACGGCCTAAGTACATACAAGTTATTTTCCATTGAACCAAAATCTATCTCCATTTCATTCTTAAAAATAAACACTTTATTCTCAGAGAAGGAAATGGAATAAATTAGTTCAATCAGACAAGAAACTGAAATTAAGTTCCTCTTGATATGAGGAACTACATAAACGTTATCCAATAAGAGATACGAGTTCTTGTCCAAAAATAACTTAAGCCTGCCTACAACAACAAATGAAATGACCTCACCAGTACCGACTCTAAAAGTCAACTCTCCAGCTTCCAACTGTTTCCAGGAACTAAATCCTTGATGGGAAGAATACACGTGATTAGGAGCCTCTAAATCAATTATCCAGGCAAAATCATCATTCTCTACTAAGCACATCTCCAAGATAAATAAATCATATTTATCATCTTTGGAGTTCTTCCTTTTCTGGAGAGTAGTGGGATCAGTATCAGAACCCAAATTATAAACTCCAAGTTTCATTTAGAGGACAGTCCTCATCGATGAACTTCATCAGAGTTAGCAACAATTGTTTTCTCTGTTAGTCTGTTAACATTTAATGTGGACTGAAGATTATCTTCGGAACTGACACCACTTGTTTCATTGTCATCAATCCCATTTTGCTTAAAAAGTGAGAACTTACGTTCAAAAAATTCTTGTCATGATTCCATGATCTCATGTGCAATGACCATGTTCTCAAATCTTTTGGCCAATGCATCAGACATGCTTGCTAAAATGTGAAGTTGGGTCTTCGAATTAGCCTTCATCCACACCTCATATGCATTACAAACATTTCGTGATACATCAGGGGTTGGGACTTGAGGACAATCCTCAAGCATGACAACTTCGAGATCGTTTACCATGAAAAATGTTTTAATAGATTCTTTCCACGTCATGTAATTAAAAGCAGTTCAAAGTAGAAAAGGCAACTAACGGAAAATCAATTATTGACATTTTGTTGAAAAAAAAAAAGAAACATATTAATCTATATTAGATTTTAACATAACTAAACAAATCCAATCAAGTTTAGCAAAATCAAAATAAACCCCATATTACATCTAGTTTTGCAATGACGCTTCAGTGATTTAGTACAAAAGCCACCGAAGGGTAGTCAATTTCTCCTTTCATTGAATTAAGACATTCTCAACTAATCATTACACCAGAATAACTCTTATTCCTATAATGATCAATCATCATTGATTTGATCAAGAAATCATTAACTTGCTTAATAATTTCCCGTAAATGTGACCCTTCATTTTAGATCCTAGAGTTCTGACCCAATTAGCCAACCGAAAGGAAAAACCGATTGGGGAAAAAACTAAAACGAACCTATCCATTTTTGAAGTTCACCTTGATATTGACCAACTGCACAAACCATCCGAAAGGGGACGCTCCCAGGGCACCTTGAGGCCATGCAAGAAGGTCTCACGGTGCAAACCAATGAAAGAGACTGCAGAATGTTCATCGGATTCGTGATGCGGGCTTAGGAGTGTATTGTTTGAGGTGATTGGAAAAATAGAGTGCAAATGTGATTGATGTATTGATGCGTTGATGCGTTAGTGATGTGTGAAGGGAAGCGTGACACTCCTCTTTATGCATTCAATTTTTCCTGAGTCAGATCCAAGTATAAATCCAACTCAAATTCCTGGTAAGTCTAGGGTCGAAGTCAGTATCCTAAGTGGATGTGGAATGAGTTATCTATGCTAAGTTGCTGTGTACGTGCAAGAAGATACAAAAAAGTCAAGTAGAAAACAGGAGGTCGTGTGAAAATGGTGTTTAGTGCAGGGGATATGTGCCGATCTAAGTGAAATGTACACGTACAAGAATGTGATGAAGATGGAAATGACTTGTTTATCTCCGTTTATGTGTTAGATTTCTTCTTACTTTCTATTCAGCACTTCTCAATGCGAATGTCATACAATTTCCTATCTCTAGGATGTATGCATTAGTCACAGAATGCAATAAAACACTAGTGCGTCTATCTGTAGATATACCAAGCGTTTCTAACCTAATGTTTGCTTGCTTATTCTCTCGAATAATTCAAGCTAAATTAGCTTTTATCAAGTGATTCAGTTGGCTAAGACGTTTAGAAATGGATGTTGCATGAAGTTATAGATGCATCTAAAGTAAAGCAAGAAATAAAGAGTAGCGAAGAGTAGTAGATAAAATATGTGAATTCATAAAAAAATCGATTGTCTTTACAAGATCAATACTCAATCAAATGAGATGAAGAGAATTAGAATTCAGATGAAAAGAAAGGAGTCAAGCCGCAGAGTACAATCTCTTGTCCTTTTTGGCTCAATTTAAATTCGTGAACAACCAACTTGTAGAAGAAATGGAAGAAAATTCTCTCTCGAGCTAAGCTTTCTCCACTTTTTAATCGACGGTGGGGGTGGTTCTCTTCCTTCTTGTATTCTTCTTGTCACAGCAGCATGGCTCTAAGTCTCTAAATTTCAGAATTATACAAATTGAGCTAAAAACCTATCTCATCTGGTGGGATTTCTTCTATTTATAGGCGTTGTTCTTCATCAGCTTGATGATGAGCAGCATTAAATTCCATACCCTGGTCAGCCGCCTGACACTCAGACACTTTTCAGATGCCGCCAGTTGCAGATACCCATGCTTGCAAGTAGTGATTCGACACAAACAGCCTGAATCAATGAATCTTTCTTGTGTTGAAACCCCTCTAACGCATGCCTATGCGTTGACGTTGCCTGCGACACTTGGAATCTTTGTTAAAATCCTGCAATATTATGCGTTAGTGCCGCAGTTTTTCAGTAATAAACACTCTTTTGCATGAGTTTGGTAGTGTTTTGAGTAATTCCATGCATTTTCTCTAAGAATGATGAGATTTATCATTAAAGACTCTAATTGTTCCAACTTTTGAGTGACAATAACTTGTATTTCTACAAGTTATCACAAGACATGTTGACACACATCCTTCTCCCACTTACTATAAATACTCTCTCCATTCACCTTGATATTGACCCATGCAAATACCATCCGAAGGGGAACACTCCTAGGGCGCCACAAGGCCAAGCATGAATCTCACGATGTGAATATTAAGAGAGAAACGTGAGTGAAAAAATGACATATCATATATATCTTTTCCTTCCACTGAGTATTTTAAGAATCTAAGGTTTAATTTACTTAGGAAAAGTACGACTAGTTATTTTTACTAAGTGATTGTTTAAGTTTACTCAAAAGTAACACTTTATTTGGAAAGTTAAATAATTTTGATTAACATTCATTAAACACTTTAACAAATATTAATCAACAATTGCATGCTTGTAGCAAATCCATCTAATTCACCTTTCCAGGTAGAGGTGTTCCATTTCCATCAACTTAAATACCTCAGCCTAGCCAAAACCCGTCTTAGACAAAAGGTCCCTTATAGATAGATTTGTTACAAATTTAATCTTTTATTGAAATAAATTTAATTCTATTAAACCGATTTAAAAGATTAATCTAATTTCTAATCTCATTAGAAATTTGTGAGCTTAGGTTTATTTCAATCATATTTTAAAACTATTTTAAAAAATAATTTTACCTAAGTTTGCATGTAACTCTTTATTATTGATTTTAATTCTAATTTCATTAATTACAACTCTTATAAAGAATGAAACATTTAAAACCATTCACATTGCTAGCTAGACATACATAAGGTATTTATAACTTTTATATATAAACCTAAGTGTCATGCTTCATGCAATATTCATTCATTACTAATATATATAACTTTTATATAACAAGTAATGAACTAAGCATACATTCCATGCTAACATACAACCTTATATTATAACATTTATAATATAGATGATGCATGGATATGCTTTAATGCATGCATATATTATAAGTCTTATATGATATGATGCATAAGCATGCTTTAAGTAATTTTATCATGCATACTAATATATTATCTCTTATAATATAAAAAAAAAAGGATGCATGAAAAATGCATAACCCATGGTGGGTTTTAAATCTATATGACATACATTATGGCATATAATATAAACATACATCACATGCATATTTAAATAAAATTGATGGACTCAGACAGTTAATCTCAAAACTGGAGAAGTATAGGCTAATCTATTACAAAAGTGGAGTCCTCCAGTTCGGAATAAGTGAATCGGGTCTTTAACTGCTCGTCTTGAAGTCTTGCAGCTTGATCGTATAGTAATCCTTTTGATCATCGAGCAACGAATGTCGAGTATAAATGATCGTGTAGAACCAATCACGTAGATTTAGACTATGCGATGAGCATGAAAGTCCAAGCAATCGTGCAACGTGCTTTGAGTAGCGCATACCATGCAATCATGTAGCTAATGACTATGCGATGAGCATGATAGTCTACATGATTGAGTAACGTGCGCCGAGTATCATATACTATGTGATCGTGTAGCTACTGGCTATGTGATGAGCATGATAGTCTACACAATCGTTTAGCATGCATGCCTTGTGTCGAGTATCAAATACTGCGTGATTGTTTACCTCTCGAGCGCCTACGCGATCATGCAGCCAACGTAACATGATCGAGTAAACATTTTACACAACCGCGTAGCATTAGCTATAGGATCGTTTAGCAGATGCTACCCGATCGTATAGAAAACTCTACACGAACGCATAGCTAAATCTAAACGATCGTTTAGCTCAAGCTACATGATGCGACCATCGTTTCGTCTTCTCCATCGAGACGCACTGCAACTCTTCACACCTTTACTTCATGAACGACTCAAAACCTTAACAAATACAGGCTCGATTGCAAGTATTATGCCCAAAAACGCAGGGGCCCTTACAAATTAACTTTTGTAAATTAAAAGGAAAGTCATAAACAGAGACAACTATCCTGAAACATCCATTAACAAGCATCCATATACATTTAATAATTAAATGCAATGCAGAAACTGAAAAACCCGCCAAAATGTAAACAATTTCAATATAGCAAATAGAATTTGGAAATCAGAACACAACCTGGCTCTAATACCAATTAAAGAAAAACTCAACATAAGGAGTTCCTTGAGCAAAAACGGATCGTCCAAATTCCATTGTGATTGAACACATTTACAGTCATGCAAGAAGATTATGCAATGAAAGTAAATTTCAACATGCTTTTCAAATAAAATACATAGTTCAAGGGATAATGCTTTTGAAGAACACTTCTTCTCATATCCGTCGAACGGTCACAAACTCCTCGATCAAACAGCAATAAGAACTTGAAGACCTTCTTCAAGTGAATCACGAACCAAATGAAAGGAGGAAGTACCATTTAGATTCCTCAGTATGCTTAGGGTAAGAACCCAAGAGTGGTGGGCTCTGGCTATTTTGGTTAAGAGGATATTTATGAGTTTAGAGGAGGAAGACGATCGAAGAATCACTATCACATAAGAACTTCTCAATCGTTTGGGCTATCACATAATAAAAACTTCTAGTCATGTAGACTATCGCATAGATAAGTCTTCTTTCACATAGACAATAAGAGCCTATCGTATACGCTATGTGTTTGTCGTGTAGATTATCGCATAGTCTCTCTTTGCGTTCTTGCTGTAATTTGTTTTCTTGAAAATCTTAGTAAAAAAGAAAAAACTAATTTTCCTTTTATTCCAATTGCCATAAAATTTCCATAACCACCCACTAAAGCTAAGGATTTTTTCTAAAAAAATGATTACTATTCAAAATAATAAATAATATAAATAAATATGATAACCAACTTATCATATTATATTTATAACCTATAGCTTAAATATTGCATCACATATAATATAAACTATAGTTCTTTTTCTCTATTTTATAGCATTTAATATAAATCATATTTATATTAAATTAACAACTAATTGAATCTTATTCAAATATTTATTCCTCCAATTAATGTACCAAATACATTATATCAATTATATCATATATAATTTAATTAATTTAATTATATCATATATAATTAAATTCCCTTTTATTAATTTGAACAATTCAAATTAACCAAAAAATTGATTATCAACATAATCCTTTTGAGCTACCAAGAAGACCTTATGGACCTGTAGCTTGAAACTCTAACGGTACGTGAATAATTAATTAAACTCTTTAATTACATTATCCATCATTCGTTAACTATCGAACATTCCACTAAAGACCGACAATTGCACTCTTCATACTATAGATATATTTCTGTGTCCATTGGATATAACCAATCAACAGTGCAATGACTCTTCACAAATTGCTCGTAAGTACAGCTAGGCCAAATTACTGTTTTGTCCCTGTAGTTACATTTAACTTCTTAAGTACCACTGCTTTCTCTAATGAACAATAATTCATAGTCCCACTATGACCGAGTCCTCACTAGCCAAAAGAGGGTGTAGCCACTATGTTCAAGACCCGGAATCAGCCCTTAAGGGAGAAATTTATCTACTTGCCCTTGCATCGAGGAAGGAGTGAATTTCGTCTTGTGAAGCTGAGTTCCCAGCTCCCCAATCAGACGAATCCTTAAAATAGTAGGCTTGTTGAGTTGGCAATCTGGCCACTCTCACCCATACAAATCAAAGATTGTCCTTACTTTCTGGCTCCGAATATCCTCTGTATCTCTCAACTCATTGAGTTGTTGTGGTCAAAGATCATCCTTACTTTCTGGCTCCGAATATCCTCTGTCAACAATATCCCAAAGATCTTGAGATCCATAAAGAACCTTCATTTTTGGCTCCACCGTCTATAGTTTTTTCCCTCAAAGCGAGGAAGTTAAGGCTGCAACATGTTAGATGACATCTTTCAATCCTTTTGCTCTGATACCACTTTGTTGAAAGCGTTCACGAGCCCACTCTAAATTCACGTTAAATCTCACAAACTTTTAAGAGAAGAAACTTGTTCTACTTTTGAAGCTACATTAATGAGGAAGAGAAAAAATACATTTATTATGAAAAAAGTAAATGTGAATCTGCTCAACTCAAGAGGAAGAAATGAATGTGAATTATGGAAAGAGAATATATGCATGGGAGAGAGAGAAATAAATACATAAAATGGTATGATATTGTCCATTTGGGAATAAACCCTCATGATTTCACTTTTGGAACCATCCAAAAGACCTCATATCAATAGAGAATTGCCCTCGCTTATATACCCATGATCACTTCATTTCCTAATCAATGTGGGATTTTGTTTGCACTTCTAACAATTTTACTTTTGAATGAAGAAAGTAATTTATGCAAGAAATGGTACCTTGTATTATGGTGGGTTCAAAGGAAGTGTTTGTGGATCCATCTTTGGTGAAGCATTGAAGCTTGATCTTTGACATTTTTATTTTAAACACAATATTGGAAGCATCGTAAGTGCTTTTTGGAAGACTTGTAGATTTTCTTCCAAGTATTTTTTTTAATTAGATGTTGATAGGTCTGTGAAAAATGTAGTAATTTGTGGGATATGTGTTGGATTTTGGTTGGTTGAAGGTGGATTTTGAGATTAAGTTTCAATCTACATTTGTTTGGGACTTCACTATAGGTAAAACATTTACCCAATTGGATTATTGGTGTTTATACTTCTGAATATAAGTTATAACATCAATGTTTTGAGCAAGATCGAGGAGTTGGAAAAATTGTTGATATCAAAAAAGCAAAACTTTAATTGCTATGTACTTATTAGCAGTCAGAACCCATGAAATAATTCAATCAGAGAAGAAAGAAAGAAGGAAGATGGCGAAAGCTTTATGAAATTAATTTCCTTTCTTGCTGTATTCGTATATATGAATTTTCTACATGTTTTTACTGTACAAAGGGATACCCATTTTATATACATAAAAGCTCAAATATGGACAAAAGAATAAAATAATCGAATCTTTCTTTTGTAGGTGAAGGACGACCTTTGCAACCAAAACTTTTTAAGGAGAGAGAGCGGCCATGGTGGCAGTGAGCTCAGCATCCTTGTGGCGCCTTGTCACCTGTTGAGTAGGCTGTTTATCCTTGTCATCCCCCCTCAAGCGAGAGGGTAATTCAGTTATCCTGAGCTTGCTTCAAAGATAAGAAAACCTTTCGTAGGGAAGAGCCTTGGTTAGGTAGTCGGCCAGTTGCTTAGTGGAAGGAACATACTGGACATGTAGCTGATCTTGAAGAATTGAATCCCGAACAAAGTGCACATCGATTTCGATGTGCTTAGTTCGCGCATGAAAAACTAGATTGGCAGTTAAAGCTCTAGCGCTTATGTTGTCACACCAAAGTACAGGAACACCGGTCGGGGAGAAGACAATTTCAGAGAGCAGATTGCGCACCTAGGTGATTTCTGCAATGGCTTGAACAAGGGCCCTATACTTTGACTCGATGCTCGATTTGGCCACAGTCAGTTGCTTTTTGGAAGACCAGGAAATTAGAGTAGAGCCAAGATATATACAGTAAGCAGCTGTCGATTTCCTGTCATCAAGACTAGAAGCCCAGTCGCCATTCGAGTAGGTAGTGATGTTGAAATTGGAGTCGGGTTTGATGGTGAGCCCATGATCAAGAGTGCCGGCTAGATACCGAAGTACACGTTTAACCGCCGACCAGTGTACATCGGTAAGAGCTTTAAGGAATTGGTTGAGTTTGTTGACAATGAAAGCTATGTCTAGTGTAGTGTTGGTTAGATACTGAAGGGCACCAACTGTGCTGCGGTAGGAAAAGGATCAGATAGGGGAGTGCCAGTGCTTAAAGAGAGCAAAGTACCAGGGATGGCTAGAGTTGGACACAGTTTCATACTCTAGAGATTGAGTTTGGATAGGAGCTCAGTGATATATTGAGCTTGATTGAGGTGAAGGCCAGAGGGTGTATAATTGATTTGAACACCAAGAAAGTGGTTGAGTTGGCCTAGATGTTTAAGTGAGAATTGGTTATTGAATGTTGAAACAAGTTGATCTAGGTGGGCTGTCTCACTACCAGTGAGTATTAGGTCGTCGACATACATCAGTAATATAGTAATAGTGGTGAGGGTGTGCATATAAAAGAGGGAGGTGTCAAGAGTACTTACCTTGAACCTGGATCGGCGAAGGAAATTTTTTAGTTCATCGTTCCAAGCCCCTGGAGCCTACTTGAGACCATAAATTGCTTTGTTGAGCTTGCATATATAGTGCGGGTAGGATTTTCTTTCAAAGCCAGGGGGTTGGGTCATGTACACTGTCTCCTTTAGCGTGTCATTCAAGAAGGCATTGTTGAAGTCGATTTGGCGAAGGGGCCATTTATTCAACACTGCTAAAGTAAGAACAATTCTGATGGTAGATTCCTTGACGATTGGGCTGAAGGTATCGAAGTAGTCAAGGCCAGGGTGTTGGTGGAAGCCTTTGGCAACAAGGCGGGCCTTGTGCCTCTGAATGGATCCATGATCATCACATTTTAGGCGGTAGACCCATTTGCAACCAACGACATTGTGAGCAGAGTTAGGTGGCACTAATGTCCATGTGTTGGTGCGATGCAGGGCATCGAGTTCTTCAACCATTGCAGTTCGCCATTGTGGAACAACAAGGGCTTGGGAGATAGTTGTGGGTTCAAGTTGAGAGAGATCAGTGTTGAGTTTAGCAACCCAGGCTTTTGGTTTAAAGACACCAACCTTGCCTCTGGTGATCATAAGATGAGTATTGATGAGAGGGCAGGCTGCAGAGGTTAGAGATTTCAAGGGTGAGGGTAGTGATGAGTGTGTCTGAGGTGGCAGGGGAGTAGGATTGAGAGGCGAAGACAAGAGTAAGGGAGGTAGCGTTGGAATAGAGGGAGATGGGGAAGAGAAGGGTATGTGAAGTGGATTTAATCTTGAACATGATGGTAAAGTGATTGTATTTGGGTCAGGCATAGGTTGGACTGCTAGGGACTGGTCTTGAGAGTTGACAGCAGGTGAGTGTTAGACTGAGGACGGGCAATTAACAGTAATGAGAGGTTGGGAGTGGGAGAATTGAGGCTGGGGAAACCAGGTTGTGATTGGTGGAGCTGGAGGTAAGGGAGCTTGGGATGGAGTGGTGCCGAAGCCTGTTTGAAATTGAAAGTCATCTTCATTGAATTGGACATGGCGAGATATGATCACTTTGCCATCATCGTTAAACACCGGTACCCTTTACGTATAGGTGATGGTCTAAGGTAAACACACTTCTTGCTGTGAAGAGCAAACTTGTTAGCTTGATAAGGTCTTAAGTTTGGATAACATGCACAGCCAAATACTCAAACAAAGGATAAGTTCATCGAGCTGTGAAGAAGAGCTTCCATGGGAATCTTATCCTGAAGAACAGGGGAAGGAAAAGAGTTAATTAGCATAGTAGCGGTTTGGAAAGCATACCACCATAAGTGCAGGGGAATTTTGGCTTGTGCGAGGAGTGTGAGACCCATTTCAACAATGTGGTGATGTTTACGCTCAACATGACCATTTTGAGCCGAGGTGTATGTGCAGAAGACCCTGACTTGAATACCCAGATGTTCATAGACATAGGCAACTGCTTTGAATTCACCACCTCCATCCATTTGTAGTACACGAAGAGTTTTTGTTAAACTGAGTATAGACAAAGGCCTAAAAATGTTGAAAGGCAGCTGTTGTATCACTTTTCTGTTTTAAAGGATATAACCAGGTGAACCTACTAAAGTCATCGATGAACAACACATAATACCAAAAGTCATAAGCTAATTGCATTGGAGCAGGCCCTCAAATATTAGTGTGCACTAAATCAAAAGGTGTTTGTGCATGAGATGATGTAGAGAAAGGCAGATTGTGGGACTTTCCAGACTGACAAGCTTCACAAAAGAAATTTTCATTATCAGAAAGTTTCAAATTACATCCACTAATTAGTTTTGCCAAAATTTTAGAGGATGGATGTCCAAGCCGACTGTGTAGGAGCAATTTGGAGATGGTTGTGCCGGTTGTAAATGCAGACGGAGAAGATGACAGAGAGGACTTAGTAGTAGAGCTAGCACTCGGTGACCTTGATCCCGTGAGCGCATTATTTATCAATGGGCTAATGGTGTCCAATTGATAGAGTCCATCCTTAAGCTTGCCTTTCAATAGTGCCACCCCCGATTCCTTGTCCTTAATCACACAAAAATCAGCATGAAATTCAACAAGGATGTTATTGTCTTTAGCTAGTTTAGAAACACTAACCAAGTTTTTAACTATTTGAGGAACATAGAGTATATTAAGGAGAGAAAGAACACTATAGTTAGTGAGTAGGTTTGAGTTCCCATATTGGGATATGTTGAGGGGAGTACCATTGCCGATAATGACTTTTTTCGTACCTGTGTAGGTGGGGTTGCTTGTTACATGAGTTGAGGCTCCACTGTCAACGTACCAATTAGGGTTAGTAATGGTTTTAGGGGAGGCAATGGCCGAGTGGGTAAGCAACGCAGAGCTATTCTGTTCTTGACTTCTGGTGGATGGAAGTTGGGTGGACTCAACCTGAGTATGTGTCTGTCGAGGATTATTGAATTATTTATTGTAATGGAAGAAGCATATGTCAGCAGTGTGGCCAAGTTTCCCACAGGTTTGACATGTAGGTCTGCTTGTCGAGGCATTGTTCCAGCGGCCTCGTCCTCTGTTTTGGTCTTCCCCTCCCCTGAAGTTTGAAGGCTGAGAGTTTCCATGAGGGTTGCGATGGGTGTTTGCAGATGTGTGGGGGCTGTTTTGCACAACATTTACAGAAGTTGGATTGGGAGAGAGGGAGACATTAGACATTCTAGTGATCCCGGTCTTGATTGTAAGTTGATACTCAAGCCGTTTTTCATACAAAAGAAGGTTGGATTGTAAGTCAAACCATCGAGCTATTCCTTTACTTTGGACTGCTACTACCATGGGGTTGTATTCTTCGTCAAGTCTAGACAGCACCTGCGAAACAAGATCAAGTGGAGAGACCGGAGAACCTGCAAGAGCAAGGCCATCAGCATACCATTTCATCAAGGTCAAATACTCACCCATTTTCAGAGCCCCTTTGCGAGTTTGTTGAAATAGTCTTTTGAGGTAATCCGTTTCCGCCTTTGACTGTATTATGACTAATTCTTGGACTGCTTCCCACAGGTCCTTGGCGGTTTGAAACCCCATGACTTGAGTTGCTATTTCCTGAGTCATTGAGTTATAAAGCCATCCTAACAGATGCTGGTCGACGACAATCCACGCATCATAGGCTGGGTTTGGTTGTAGCTCGATGTCAGATGTCATTGTTGCAGCAGGATCAGTGCTTGAGCTTTCACTGGAGTGTTCATTGACTTACTTGGTGATAAACCGATTGGGACAGGGATTTCCCCCTATTAGGTATCCCTCTAGTCGATAGCTTATGAGGATAGGCCAGGCAAGATTTTTCCAAAGCAGGAAGTTCGACCTATCCATTTTAATGGAGGTCACTTGATTCAACAACTGGTTTAGATGAGGTCCTGTGATGTTGCCATTGTTGACAGCTCCAAAAAGTATGGCAGAAAGGGCGGCAGGCATATTCACCATATATGCTGTGTTTGTCATAGCTCTGATACCAAGTCAGAACCTAGGAAATAATTCAATCAGAGAAGAAAGAAAGAAGGAAGATGACGAAAGCTTTATGAAATTAATTTCCCTTCTTGCTGTATTCGTATATATGAATTTTCTACATGTTTTTACTGTACAGAGGGATACCCCTTTTATATACATAAGAGTTTAAATATGGACAAAAGAATAAAATAATCGAATCTTTCTTTTGCAGGTGAAGGACGACCGTTGCAATCAGAATTTGTTAAAGAGAGAGAGCGGCCACGGTGGCAGTGAGCTCAGTGTCCTTATGATGCCTCATCACTTGTTGAGTAGGCTGTTCATCCTTGCCATTAGCTATCTTCTTGTAAAACCTTTATCAATAGTTATTAGTCAATCTTTTTGTATCAACTTTATCATTTTATATATATAAGTCCTTTATGTTTGTTAATTTTTTTATGTGTAAATAGGATTAGTTGATTATGGAAGGAATATGTGTAAGGATAGGGTTTGAAGAAATAACAAAAAAATGTATTTTATTGATAATATAAAAGTGTTCAAATATGAAATTCAGGGACAACAAAAATGTATCATGATAGAATATTAGTTGGTTGGCATAGAACACTTGTCATGGTCCAGATATACTTGACAATAATAAAAAATAAAAAAAAATCATTGTTCAAATATTCTTGACAATAAAAAAAATGTCGCTACATATTCTTTGTTGGCATTTGATAACTATCGCACCTAAAACTTTACATAACTAAGCCAATTTTGAATTAATTAATGACATTGGGAACTTGTCAAGAGCAAACTTATAGTGACAGTTTATAATTGTCAGTAAAAGTCTAATTATAACATTTTTCAAAATTGTCATTAATACTCATATCTTTATAAGGGATATAATGACATATAATAAGTGTCACAAATTTTAATTGTGACAGATTTTAAATGTCATGAAATTCTAATTTTGTTATAGTAACTTAGTAGTAATTGGCATGTACTATCTCTATGGTAATAGGAGGTCCCAATTGTGTTGTGCCGAAACAAAAATCAATTCATTAGTGAACTCAATTAAAAAACTTTGCATTAAAATTAAAAATGTGACCACAAAATATAAAAATGATATCTTTTGTACATCACCACTTACAAATAATAGGAATATAAGATTAAATTTAATGGTGGGAATTCCACTAAATCCCCATTACTTAGTGGCATTAAATTCCACCATTACTAGTAAGTACTTAAATCCCTATAAATACCAAAGAAATTAAGCTTCAATTACATAACAAAGAGACTTCAACTTCAAAGTTTTGTTTGTTGAAATGAAGTTGCAGGTTCTTGCCATTCTTTCCATCTTTCTTCTTTCTCTTGAAGTTGATGGGAGAAAGTCTTTACTCCAAAAAGAAGATAGGGAAGAAGATGCTAAGCTTGCCAAGCAAAGTACTATATTAGATGCAGATTTTCATGGTAAAATGGTGGCTTCTAATCATCAAATGAAAAAATTTCCGACTGATTTAGAAGATGCTGGGAATCAAGAGGATGAAAGTTCCGAAGGTGATGAAGGATTAGAGGAAGGCATTCCGGAAGGTGATGAAGGAGAATATGGAAGAGGAACTCCTGAAGGAGAATCTGGAGAAGTTCCTGAAGATACTAGTAACAATGGAGGAGATTCTGAAGAAACTGAACCTGGAGACGACCAAGGAGAATCTAAAGGTGACGATGGAGATGGAGACGGAGATAGAGACGACGAAGGCGAATCTAGAGAAGGGGATCTTGGTGACTATGGAGGAGATTTTGGAGGAATGGTACATGAAGACAACCAAAGAGAATCTAGAGGCGACCATGGAGATAGAGATATTGTAGGTGATGATGTAGATAAAAGGGGGTGACAATGGAAGCAATGATAACAATAATGGTGATGTAGAACATAAAGAAGATGGCAAGGATAAAAATTATGAGAAAACATATTAATATTTAAATCACTAATTAGAAATATATGGTGTCAAATTAAAACATATGATGCAGCTAAAAGCTAGTAAGATAAATGAGTGGTTATGCAATACATCAGTTCACTGTTGGAATATTAACACTTTCATATATATATTTTGAAGTTTTTAATAGTTGGTGAAGAATAAATAAATATGCAAAAATTACGAAATTAAGTCAAATTAAAATAGAGGTTTAAATATTATATTTGTTCTCGTACTTTTAACTTTTGTTCATTTTGGTCGCTATACTTTTAAAATGTATTTTGGTGTTAGTACTTTCATTTTTGGTTCATTTTGGTTCTTCTACTTAAAAAAAGTGACCATTTTGATTATTTACAAATGAAAAAAAAATGAAAATGAAGGGACCCAAATGGTCACTTTTTAAAATGTGTAAGGACCAAAATGAGTCAAAGTTAAAAATATAAAGTACAATGACTAAAATTAATAATACCAAAGTTGAAAGTATAGGGATTAAAATGAACACTTTGAAAGTATAGGAATCAAAATGAAGCAAAACAAAAATAAATAAATAAATAAAAAGACAAAAATAGTATTTAAACCTAAACTAAGTAAACGTATATATATCATATTAAAAAATATAAACCAAGTATTTAAAAAAATATATATCATTAAATATCATTTCCGAACGTACTAGTAATCCTATAAGAATTTTATATTTTTAAAATATCATTAATTACATTATCTCTCATCATAAATTTTCGTAATACTAAATTCTTTCCTTATTAATTATTAAAATTATTTTTGAAATTTGACTTTGTTTTTATTATTTATTAATTTTGGTGGATATTCATTTAATGCAAGATATTTCAAATTAATTCCTCCTTGGTTTACTGAAAATCAATCATCTCTCCACTAAGATCTCAGTATATGTCAAATACACTCGTGATATACTGTAAAATATAAATATATATCATATATACCATTATTCAGTTTTTGGCGTGTTTACAAATATATTGGAAAAATGTAAACATATATCGCATATATTATTTGATATATTAGACAAGATATTTTAAAAAATTTCTTGTTCATGCACTTATCAAATTTACTTAATTTATTTCTAGAAAATTCAAATATATAGTATTGTGTATACGTTAAATATACTTTGTTTTCTCCTTTGAGGTTTCTTGGTGATTCTTGCTTTCATTTACGAGGGCAACAATTTTCAGATTTTTGAAAAGCCCTTCTTTAGTTGTGTAGGTTTTGAAAAAAGAAATCTTTGAAGATCATAATTGTAAGAACTTTCTTCCATGCTTGTTCTAGTATTAATATTATTATATATACATTTTTAAAAAAGTGAATAGCAAGGAGGGTGAAAAAGTAAATAGAGCAAGATTTTTGTATAAAATAGTAGCCCATATTAGGTTCTTAATATAAAAGATAGGAAAATTTAGATCACAAATGCGTAATTAGACCTATTTATTTAAGTTATATGTGTAGAAAGCCCTAAAATTAATAATATCTTCGGGTTATTTTACATGAATTCATGAACCAATCAAACGCATAAAGTTTTAATTTATTTGAATACAACTCAACCTAACCTAAAATCAGTTGATAATTTAACCTAAACCGTATGGATGGGATTGGGTTAAAAGGATTATTCGGGTCGTCATTAGTTAATTTTTTAACACCCATAATTATTAAATTGATTTAGTTAATGTGTAAACAAATAATATTAAAAGTAATGTGATATATTTGAAATATTATATTTTAACGATGAAGTTTTACAACATAATCATTGGGGTTGGTTTAGTTTTACAACATAATATGTATTAGGTGGATCTTTTTCTCTGTCCTTTGTTTCTCTTCCCTTCCCTTAGTCTTCTGGGTTTTCTGGTTGCCTCTCTTCTGGGTTTCAGTTCAAATCAATCGGTGACGATCAGTCTTTTGGGTGTTCTGACCAGATTTTTGTCGGAAGAGTTCCTTCGTCGCCTTGACGCCAAAGTGCCCAAAATTCAACCGTATGTCTCTTTCAAGTCTCATTTACAAAAGGACAAGCATCTTCGCCTTCATCTTCTAAAAATGGTTAAAACTTCAATAATCTCATTCGGTTTCCATGGAAGGGAGAGAGAAAGGGGAAGGGCGAGAGAGATGGAAAAAGAAAGAGAGAGACAAAAAAAAAAAAAAAGAAAAAAGAAAACCCACGTAAACATAGAAAATAATTTTTAAAAAATTAGTACAAATGGCCACCACATTTTAAATTGTCAAGTCAACATGCCACATGTAAAATTTGGCCACTCAATACGTCATGTCACTTTTTCGTTAATCAACTAACGGTCAAATGAACTCAATGACCATTTACAAGTATTTTCCAAATTTCGAGGTCTAAAATGTTTATTTTGAAACTTCACAGACCAAATTGACACTAAACTCAAACCTCGGGAACTAAAAGGACATTTTGTCCATCTATATACATTATATTTTATATTAATTGTATCACATACAACTAATATGTGTTCCTAAATTAATGTGAACATTCGATTTATTCTTTCAAAATCTTTAGTTCTTGTTAATCCATTATGAGCTAGCAAAGGGACCCAATGGATCTATAGATTATAAGCTCCAATGATCTCGAATAAAGTAATTAAACTCTATAATTAATTAACATTAATTAACTTTGGGGCAAACCACTATAGACTTGTAATTGAACTCTTGTGCACTGTAGAACATGTTGCGTTCATGGATATAATTATTACACGTAAATCGATCCTTCATGAGTTGTTCGTAACTACAGTTGGATAGAATGTCTGTTTTATCACTATAATTAACTTTGTATTCTTAAGTATCACTTATCCTCTAATAAACAATTTGTTTATGGTCCAAACTAAACCAAATCTCTCTCGGACCAATGAGAGGATCAAGCCTCATTATTCAAGTATTGATATCAGTACTTAAGAGAACTACTCATCTACTTACCCTATATGAATAAGTAATTCCATCTTGTGAAATTACGTTCTAAGCTCTCTACTCACTCAAGTTCCCAAAATTGTAGGTTTATTGAGTTGGCAGCTTGGGTTACTCTCACCCATGCAAATCAAAGGTCGAGCCTTCATAAGTAGGAGTTCATAACTCACTCAGGATTAAGATCGAGTTGTATATGATCATCCTGTGAAATATTAATCTTTTCGATTAATGGATCTACAAAGAGAGATTGATTATTTTGCGGTCTAGTCTTATACAAACTCTTTTTACAGGATACCTCGACTCATATGTTTCCACATGAATGATCATGATCAAATTGTTTATAACAATTACAAAGTTATCTGTATCCATAGATAGTGTCACTAGCGTAAGATACACAACCTTATCTATAAAATATAGACCCTTTAATTTATTAGATACACAACCTTATTTATAAAATATAGACCCTTTAAGTTATTACTGTAATATGATTCACTTGTATGTTAAGTATATAATGTTCAAGACTACATATAATAACCTTGGATTTGTACTATAATGGTAATTTATTATTGCATATTTAATAAAATAATGAAATAGTATATTAAATAACTAATTAACTATGATGCTTTAGGACACAAATCCTAATAACTTCTTTAGTCATTTGGTTCATCTTTCTCATTTTCTCTCTTCTTTCTTTATCTGGCTCATATAGGCTTTATTTTCCTTTTTCTTTCTCAACTTCTCCTTTCTCCTTTTTGATTTTCTTTCCATGGTTGTTCTTTCGGATCTAATTATTTTTCTTCTATTTCATTTTTTTCTTAGATCTAAAAAATATTACATACAACATCCTATTATTGTTTCACTAGACAAAAGTTCAAGGATATGTTTTAAACAACCTATCCCTTGATGTTTTCAATTATGGCTCAAGTTTTTTTTTAAAATTTTTTTTAAAGATAGTTACGTAATTCTAATGAAATAGTGAAATTTACAATTATGGCTCAAGTTTTTTTTTTTTTTTTTTTAAGATAGTTTGTACACTAATGCAACATAATAGTAGAAAAAATAGACATGAATATTTCTAAAATCATTTCACCGATTTTAGAAAAAGGTAAATCCATATTCCACAAATTGGTAAAAAATAGACTATTAGTAGGTTTTATGATTTAAATTATAAGATTTTGGTCTTTTGAGATTAACATTTAAGTGTCTTCTTTTCTATATAAAACAATGTCATTCATTTGATGACACTAATCCTTTCAGTTCTTTTTAATTTTTACCATAATTAATGATTAAGTTGGGTTTTTGAATAGAATAATCAATTCTATTTGAGTGTTTAAAAATTTGAATTCAAAATATGTGTTCATAGTTGAAAATTAAAATCAACAATAACACAAAAAAAAAAGACAAAATCAATTTCATTTACAAAAACAACACCATATACCCCAACTCAGATCAACTCAACTCTGCATCCAAACACAGACAATAATTATCAACTCAACTCAACTCTGGACACCAAAAACAGACAATTTAACTCTCCAGATAATAATTACCAACTCAACTCTCTACTTTTATTGTGTAGTACATGCCCCCTTAATGTCACCTATAAATGGTCAATCAAATGAAATTTATATTATACCGATCAATACTACTTATCTATTAAATAATACAAGTGGCAAGATCGAGTAGATCTGCTGGGAAGCATGAATATTAGTTTCTCACAGTTAATTATTTAATTAAAGCAATAAACGGGGGGGAGGGGGTTGTGTGTAATATAAAATAAAGTGCGAAAAAGTAGAAGCATAAAAATAAAAGGATTGATGTGCAATCAAACAAAATGTTCTAGCTTAGAGGAATGGAATCACCCAATGTAATTTCAATCATCAAATTCTCAAGGTTTGATTTTAACTCCTTACCTATGCCTAGCCCAATTGATTAGAAAAACTAACCAATGGTCCTAAATATCAAATTAGCCAATTTAATTAGATGAGAAGCACCCTAATCAATTTAACTAATCACATTTTGCGTTGGGGGTTATGCTAGGATGAATATTTAATTTTCAACTGCTTAATTAAACATTCAATATGGTTTCCCCTAGGTCAATAGAACAATGCTCTTTGTTGTCGACCACAAATCACAAGCCTATCTAACCTATCATTTCTTAGAGATTAACATACAATTATATGTCATGTATTTATGTTAATCTAAAGCATTGAATTGCATAATCAAACATTGGTTGTCAATCAATAACAAGAAAATATAATTCATAATCCAAAAATCTAGAGTAAAACCCATAAAAAAAAAAACCAAAATTATGTTACGAAAATACTCTAAAAAATAGAAATGATTCCTCCAAAATCTCCTAAACTAGAAAACCCACGAATCTTACCTTCTCATGATTATGGAGAAGTTAAAACCGTCATTATTTTCTTGATTACAGAAGGAAGATGAACGAAAACCTAAAACCTAATGCAATAGACGGATAAAGAGTGAGAAAGCAAAGAAAACGAGGGGTCATTTGCCCAAAACGGCCACCCGAATAAAAAAATATGACCTAAAAACCCAAGTGCAGTTTTTTATATACGGACGACAGTGTCGCGGCACTGCACCATTTTTCAGCATTTTGTGAAGAGCGATGTGCCTCAGTGTCATAGGGCACCACAACGCTCTTGTTGGGGGCAGTTTTGTCATTTTTTTCTCTCATTTGAAACCTTGAATACCTTTTTTAGCTCTTAATTGCTCCAAATTAACCCTAAACGGACCATAATGCTTCAAAATGCATGTACAAATATAAACATTTATGCACAGTAAATATCATAAATGGATAAGATTAGAGGCACTCAGATAGCATATTTTGAGTGCTATCAACAATCAAACATAAATAAAAAAAAACAGTATATTAACTACTTGCACAAAGGGAGAGTAATTTTATTTGAGAGAATAATACCTATTATAGCGAACCCTCCATACTTAGTCCTTCGTGCGCCACTTGCAACAATTTGTTTATACAATATTGTATCCATTTTGATTAAAATTAAGTTAGTTGGAGATTAGTATATTATGGATTGTTTGTATGTACAAGGAACATTCAAGGGAAAGGATTTGAGAAGATTGATAGTTAGCCTAATCTGGTAATGATTTGTTTGAAGTTTTCTGTTGAACTGTTTGGCAGGGATGAGTGAACTACACATATCCCTATCACACATTGTATGATTATTATTCATCTTATTCTTTGATATACTACCTTTGAAAATACTATTGAAATACTTTCTATGATTTTTCTCTTTCCTCTTTACCAACTAATGTAGAATTTCTTAAAAATTAAATAAAAAATAAACAATAAACTAATGTAGGTCTTTGTTCACATTTTCAATAAAAATATATAAATCATATTAAGGTTTTATATCATGCCAACCATGGATAAGACAGGAACATTCACATTATATTATGTCGACTTGTAAACCACGATTTAAAGTCTAAGTCTCAATAGGTATTTTAAATGAAACTTAAGTTTCAAAACTACTAAATGTTAAAGACTTGCCTTAAGGTGTATGTCTTATGGCGAAAGGCTAAAAATGTGTTTGATGCTTAGGTGTGTCAATGAACTTTTTAAAACATTGACAATAAATGGGAACAACTTTTAAGCCCTATGTTAGTCCTAACTTTTTGTCTAAATGACATAGGTTATAACTTATCATAAATTACACGTTAGTCTTAAAAAGTTTATAATTAAGAAGGAATAAAGGTTAGATTAAACATAGAGATAAGTGAGCAACTAAGTATAGAGGAGTATCCTAATTCCTAAATGTGGAAAAATTTCATGTTAATGGTTCTGGACAAACAATATGCCAATGGAAACATTATAATGTGAGACATTAAATAGTGTGAAACGATATCAATTGACATATGGAATATCTACATCTTACTATCAATTGGTATATCATCGAAAGTTTGTCAACTTATCTAAAGGATTTGATACCCATTTAACTCATTCCATATCAATAAATCGAATATTATAGAGTGTAATGTTGTTGAAGAAAAAGAGATATTAAACCTTCTAAATGATTTACGAGTTCAAATTGGTAACAAAGATGTACATGAATAATACAATGAGAATGAGATGGCAACTAATGGTTTAAAACCCATGAATTCTAAATTCAAACACTAGAGTAAATTTAGATTTTATAAATAAACCATGTAAAAATACCTATAGCTAATTAGATCATTCATAAAATTTATTTGTATTTGGGCCGCATTTACTATTCCACAATCCTAGTAAATGTAGTCCAATTCATGGAGGTGGAGCTCACTTGATTATTTTTGTACTTGTTTACTCAATTCTTAAATGCAAAACGCAAAGCATTGGCAGGGCACACATTTTAACATTACCATCATTCCTACAATTTGATTGCTTCCAATTGATATGTCAAACTAATTACAATGGATGAACTATATGAGACTCACCTAGATTTTGACATACTTTGCTCTTGCCTTCCCTTACACCTAGGTTTGAGCAAAAACACACTACTCTTTCTTTTGAAGATCAAAAAAAAAAAAAAAAATTTGAAATATCAAACTTCATACGCATTTTTCTCTCCATTCTAACACTTTTCCGAATCCCTCATTTTTTTTCTTTACATTTTTTCTCTCGCTCATGCTTGATCTCGCTTTCAATCTCACTCAGGCTTGCTCTTGCTCCCACTCTTCTCCAACCTTTGCTATGTGGCCAAAATCAGACACACTAGCTAGGTACTTCTCGCTCTAATTTAAGATTGCAAAGCGAGATTGTTGTTATTTTTTGGCTTTCAAACTTGAATTGAAGTTTCAAATACATGATTTCATCAATAAATTCTTCTCGCTCAGACTTGATCTCGTTCTTCCTCAGAATTGATCTCACTCTTGCTCAGGATTGCGCTCTCACTCTAACTTGCTCTATGGAAATTAGACACGACAAGTATTTCTAGTTCTAGTTTAAGATTGCAAATCGAGATTATTGTTATTTTTTTTTAAACCAAAAAGACTATATTATTCACTATACAATTAAAGATTTTATATATATATATATATATATATATATATATATATATATATATATAAGCATCTAAAAATATCACTTAGAATATTCTATCGATTAAAAAAATTATTATGAAAAAATAAATCTACAATCAAATTAAAATATGAATTGGATTGACAAAATTTAAAATAACTACTATTTCTTTTTTTAAACCCTTAGTTTGGGTATTAAATTTTTTTAAATGTTGGGGGTATTATGGTAAAACATCACGTTTCTATTAACAATTATACAAGTAGGTAAATATAATCAAAAGTAATCTCATTACATTTGAGCCTATATTATTTTACACGTTTGTAAATACATTCAAAGATAATCCATTTACTATTACATTTCAATTACTTTACAATGAAATTAATTATAATTATATCCAAATCTCAAACGGAATAGTAAATGAAGTCTTAATGTGAAGAAATGCACGAAACTGAAATGATATGTATGAATTAATAAAGGAAAAATATTACTAAATAAATTCGGAAATCTATTTATGTAAAAATTAGGTTGTTTAGATATTTATGAAACTACAATTGTGAATTGTTTATTTGGCTAAATATATTTTTCGTAATTATTTTATCTTTCATATTTTTTTTAAAAGAATACTTTTCTTTATGGAATTAGTCCATTTTAATCGATAAGTAGTTATTTATTATTTATCATATATTCTCACTAGTGGCTTTTTAAATATGTGTTTCTTCCTTTTTTAGGATATAAATAATTAAAATGTTGATTTATTCTTCCTATTGAATTTGAATCTATGAACACGTAGAAATTAATATCAGTTGAAAGTTTAATATCCTGACATTAATGCATAGTTAGAAGTTTGAAAATCTAAATACAATAATAAGAGAGATTTCAAAAACTTAAATTCGTGAAGTTTATAACCAACATATATATGAAACAAAAACTCAAATTCTCTTGTAACTTTAAACTAAATAGATCCAACTCACTAGCTTAAGAAAATGCACTTCTTCTATCGTAGGAGGAGGATCCAATTATGTTGTGCTAAAAAAATCAACTCCTTAGTGAACTCTCAATTAAAAAGCTATGCATTAAAATAAAAAATATGACGACAAGATAAAAAGAATGATATCCCTTTGCACGTCACCATTTACAAATAATAGGAATAAGATTAAATTTAATGGTGGGAATTCCACTAAATCCTCATTACTTGGTGGATTAAATTCCACCATTAGTATTAGTAAGTACTTAAATCCCTATAAATACCAAAGAAATTAAGCTTCAAACATAGCAAAAGATATTTCAACTTCAAAGTTTTGTTTGTCGAAATGAAGTTGCAGGTTCTTCCCTTCCTTTTGGTTGCCATTCTTTCCATCGTTCTTCTTTCTCTTGAAGTTGATGGGAAAAAGTCCTGTTAGTAAAAATTTATTTTTAAACGAAGGAAAAGAAAAGTAAAGAATCCCATGTTGGTTAGAATAGCAAGAAGATGTCTCCTTATTTATCTCTACCTTTCCTTGTGGTTTTGGACCCCAAAGGGTACCTAAGTTTTAGAAGAGTTAAAGAATCCATCCGATAGTTGTACCGAAGCAAATTGTTCCACAAACAGATTTGACCAAACAACAGATAAAAAATATTGTTGTTTTGGAAGAACATGATTTTCTGGGCAAAAAATTATTTTAACTGATTTGACTGATCATCTATATGACTATTACAATATGATGACCAGATCAAAAGAAGTCTGGGATGCATTGCAAAAAAATACGATACAAATGACAGATGAAAAAATTATGGAGGCTCAATCCCGTAAATTGCAGAAGATTGCTCATGAAATCATCAGTATAGATATACTTCTGAATGAGCAATTTCAAGTTGTTGTGTTGATAAGTTTCCACCTATATGGAAGGACCTTAAAAACATACTGAGGCATAAAACCAAGGAATTTTCCTTGGAAAGCCTGATAACATGCCTGAGAACTGAGGAGGAAGCTTGAAAGTAAGACCAGAGGGAGAAGGTAAACATCGTAACAAGAAAGTCTGCCCCTGCTGTTCAAAAACCTGGACTAGAACCAAATGGAAAAAATATGAAAGTTCAGAATCATAGATCTAGAAACTAGAAGAATCAAAAGAATAAAAAACCCCCTCAAAAGAAATCATACAATTTCTTTGCTTCAACTGTAACAAACCTGGGCATATAGCCAAAAACTGTAGGAACATGTGTCATTGTGCACTTGCTGCACAGGAAAACCTAAATAAAGAAAAATTAGTTGCCATGATCACAGATATAAATGTGATTATGGATTCTGAAGGATGGTGGCTAGACAGATGCGCTATGTGTCATGTTTGTAATGATCGTGGTTTATTTAAATCATATTATGAAACTAAGGATAGAAATATATTGTTAGGTGATTACCACTCAACAATGGTTGTTGGAATCAGGGAGGTAGAACTGAAGTTTACCTTTGGAAAGACCGTCACTCTGAAAGAAGTTCTACACACCCTAAAAATAAGGAAGAATCTAGTCTTGGGCTATCTCTTAAACAAGGCTAGCTTTATTGAGACCATTGAAATGCACGCAAAATGTGCATTATTTGCTTTAGATTTAGGATTCTTTTTAATATGTTTTAATTAGATTTGATGTGTTTCACTACAAGAAAAACGGGAACTCCCGACGCCGTTTTAATGTGTCGGAAGTTAGGTCGTCGGGAGAGACGGTCTCTACCGGCGAAGTAAAGGACCGTCGGGAGTTTCCCAAGGACTCTCGACGCCGTAAAGGTTTGTCGGGAGTTCCCGCATCCAAACTGCATCAGGAGTTCCCTGGAAACTCCCGACGCATTAAAACGACGTCGGGAGTTCCCGAGGAACTCTCGACGGTCTCCCGGCGGCGTCGGGAGAGGGGTCTGGTTTAAATCAAACCCCTTCTTCACGCCTGCCCTTCCCCCTTCGCGCCGCCGTCCGCCGCCGCCCATTTCATTTATTTGTATCCAGGTTTCATCAAGCTTTCATCAAGGTTTGTGCACATCCATTTCATTTATTTTCTCTTATTTTATATCTTAATTTAAGCCATTGTTTTTAATTTATAGCATGTTGGTAATGTTAGTAATGTTGGTAATGTTGGTAATGTTTAATTTTTAGCATGTTACTAATGTTGGTAATTAATGTTGTTAATGTTTAATTTCTAGCATGTTGGTAATCTAATGTGAATTATGAATTATGGATTGTTGATGTTATTGTGGATTGAGTTTTTTTTTTTCTTTTAATTCTTAAGGTTATGGATTACTTAATTTAGAAAAAAATATTGTACTTAACGCATTTAATATTTTAAAAAAGTATAAAGAATCTACTAGACATAAAACTAAATTTTGTGTCTAATAGAAAATTGAACTTTAAAGTTTGTGTCCAATAGGCTTGCAAATTTTAGAAGATTTTTAATAGATGATAGGCCTATATTAGACACAAAATTGAAAGTTTGGAGACGTATTAAACAAAACATTTGAAAGTTGTTAAGACAATTTAGCAGTCTAGGGACCTATGTATTTATTTTGCCTTAAGAAATGAAAATTATGGAACTCAATGCTTAATAATACTTTGTACTTTGTCCTCTAATCCAGGTTATTATTTTGGATTACAAGTTGATCAGAAAATAGTTATTTTTAAGGATGAATAAAGAATGGATTAAACTAAGGAATAAGTTATTAGTGGAGTATAGAGGAGTATTACAGTTCTTAGATATGGCAAGGTTTCATGTAAATGATTCCGGACGAATAAGATGTCCATGCAAGAATTGTATGAATTCAATTTGTAAAAAGATAGATATCGTGGAACGACATCTATTAACATATAGAATATCTCCCTTATATTGTAAATGGGTATATCATGGAGAGGCAGTAAACTTATCTAGAAGTCATACAAGTCATTCAATAGAGGATGTTGAAGTAGATAGTATAGAGAGTAATGTTGTCGAAGAAAATGAGATGTTGAATCTTATAAACGATTTACAAGTTCCAATTGAATACGAAAATGAAAATGAAGGAAGGATTGAGAATGAAATATCCTTTAATTGTCAAGAAGGATTGAGAATGAAATATCCTTTAATTGTCAAGAAAGAGATACCACGAACTTATTCGAGGATTTAATAACCGAAGCACGTAATGAATTATACCCTGGGTGTTCGCAATTTTCGTCCTTAAACTTTTTAGTGAAGTTTATGCATATCAAAGTTCTGAACGGCTGGAGTAACAAATCGTTTGACATGTTATTGGAATTGTTAAAAGCAGCGTTTCCAACTGGCACCTCTATACCTACTTCCTTTTATGAAGCCAAGCGAAAATTGTGTGATTTAGGCCTAGGTTATGAGTCTATTCATGCGTGCAAATATGATTGTGTATTGTATTGGAAAGAGTTTGCAGATTTGCAACAATGCCCTGTTTGTGGTGAGTCTAAGTACAAAGTTAATGATGGCAAGGGTAAAAAAATACCACATAAGGTATTGCATCATTTTCCATTGATACCGAGATTAAAACGATTGTTTGCATCAAAAGAAGGTGCTTCTGACATGAGATGGCATAAAGATAAGCGAGTTGAAACGGATGATGTATTGTGACATCCAGCTGATGCAGAGGGGTGGAAATATTTTGATCGTGAATTCCCTCATTTCACTTTAGATCCTCAAAATGTTCATTTGGGATTAGCTTCAGATGGCTTCAATCTGTTTGGAAATATGAGCACTTCTTATAGTATGTGGCCTGTGGTGATAATTCCTTATAATTTGCCTCCTTGGAAATGCATGAAGGAAAGTAACTTCTTCATGTCTTTGCTCATACCTGGTTCAAAATCTCCTAGAAAGGAAATTGATGTTTACTTACAACTATTGATTGAAGAGTTGAAAGAGTTGTGGACAATTGGTGTGCGAACTTATGATTCTGTTGCTGGTGAGTTTTTTCAACTATATGCTCCCTTATTATGGACGATTAATGACTTCCATGGGTACGGTGACTTATCTGGGTAGATTACAAAAGGTTATCAAGCATGTCCAATATGCAAAGAAGATAACTCGTCCTTCGGGATAAGAGGGAAAATATCATTTATAGGACATCGAAATTATCTTTCGAAGAATCATAGTTGGCGTCGAAGTAGACAACATGATGGAAAAGTTGAATGTAGACCTCCACAGTCGTAATGAATGGAGAAGAGATATTACAACAAATAAATACGCTAAACTTTTCTGTGCTTAGCAAACATCCATCAAAGCAAGACAAAAAAAGAAAGTGAATTCTAAACTGGACTAAAAAAAGTATTTTTTTCCAACTTCCATATTGGTTCAGACTATTGTTACGACATAAATTGGATGTAATGTATATTGAAAAAAACATATGCGACAATTTGGTGGGCACATTGTTAAATATTGAAGGAAAGACAAAGGATACAATGAACGCTCGATTGGACTTACAAGATTTGAAGATAAGAAAGGACCTACACTTGATACAGATCGAGAACAGATTTGTAAAACAACACGCAGCATACACATTAACAAATGGTTAACGGATTTCGTTTTGTAAGTATTTGAAATCAGTGAAATTCCCTGATGGATTCGTATCTAACATATCATGATGTGTCAATGACAAAGATGGAAAAATATCGAGGCTGAAAACACACGACTGTCATGTGTTGCTTCATAGACTACTCCCTATTGGTATTTGAGCATACCTACCGAAGAATGTATCCACTGCTATTGTTGAGTTGTGTACATTCTTTCATGACTTATGTGCAAAGACAATATGTGTAAGTGATTTGAACAGACTACAAGCAGACATCATAGTCATACTTTGTAAATTGGAGAGAATATTCCCACCTGCCTTTTTCGATGTAATGATACACCTTGCAGTTCATCTACCATATGAAACCAAAGTCGTGGGTCCAGTTAGTTACAGTTGGATGTATCCTATTGAAAGAAGTTTACGAACATTAAAACAACTTCTACGGAACAAAGCACATCTCGAGGGGTCTATAGCAGAAGCATATGCAATGAATAAATCATGGAACTTCTGCTCATGATATCTAAGTGGGATTGAAACGAGATTCAATAGAGATGAAAGAAATGATGATAAAAATCCCGATCACGAGATATTTTGTGAATTTGAATTATTTAGGCAGAGGGTACGACCATTAGGGGCGTCAACTTTACGGACGCTATCAGCAGAGAAAAAACGTATTGCACATTGGTATATTCTCAACAATTGTAAAGAAATAACAGTCTATCGCAAGTACATTTCAAACTTTTTTCTTTTCTAAATTATAGGGTATCTCCTTTGATATAACATTTAAATGATAAATATTGTCGGCAACATTTGAGGTTAATTCGTCGTGAAGCTCAAAACGCCTCTGACTTATATATAAAACATCAACGCAAATTTCCCGATTAGTTCAAATCTCAGGTATACATAGTCATTTTGTAGGCAACGGTTGAGGGATGATTCATTCAAATCTCAGGTATACATAGTCATTTTGTAGGCAACGGTTAAGGGATGATTCATTTTTCGTATTCATTTTTAATGTATACGTAATTATCAGGTTCTACAACAGCGCAAGAGAGAAGATATCTCCGATGATTTCTTTTCACTTGCAATGGGACCTTCGTCTAAGGTGCGCTCTTACAATAGATGCATTGTTAATGGGGTACGGTTTCACACTATAGAGCGTGATAATTGTCGAGCTACACAAATAGTGGAGTCCTAGTGGCCGGGGAGATCAGTGAGAACACAAGTGTGGATAACAATTTCTACGGTGTTCTAGATGAAGTATTAGATTTGCAATATGCGAACAGAAGACGCGTTTTCTTGTTGAAATGTAGATGGTTTGACACAGATAACAACAAAAGTAATAGGACACATTTGGATTTAGGATACAAATCGATCAATACATCACACTTTTGGTATGTCGACGAGCCTTTCATTTTTGTTATCCAAGCACAAAAAGTCTTTTAAATTGATGACATCAAACATGGTAGCAATTGGAAAGTTGTTCAGATGATGTTGAAAACGCACAATAAGATTTACTAGAAATTGTTGGTGGTGTCGGAGTGGATGAAACCATTGAGGAGGTTACTTTATGCAGAGTTGACGTTGATCCTACAGTTGTGGAAAGACCAATTACTATACATGGCGGTCACGACTTCATAAACGATGATGATGAAGAACAATTATCTCCTAATAACAGTTCAAGTGTTGATGAATAATTTGAATTAGATTACGATGATGAGTAATGATGTATCTACTAAATTCTCTTTTTCTCTAGCTTACACGTATTTATTGTTAATTTAATATTGTTTTCTCTCTTTTTATTTGTATAGATACGATGTCAACCCCTAATAGGCAACGGGAGGCTGATGAAGAATTCCAAGAGTTATATTTAGGCAACACGGTATCTTCTATGGGTGATACTTCAGGTTAGTATATTTTGAAATATATTCTGTTAACTGAAATACATCATAAACTGTTTTAAATTTTTTATTCTTCAGATAGTGGCTCAGCATCCAATCAGAAGAGAGAGCATTCGTGGAACATCCAATTGGAAAAATACGTACAAAAACATGGGAGGATCACAATCGTCATAAATGAGGGGGAGACGAAACTGATATCGGAACATTCGGTTCGTTTTAGTAATGCGATCGGCGTTGCCGTGAGATCCGCATTTTCAGTACGGTGTCGTACCTTTGCTGAGGTTCCAAATGAGTTCATAAAATTGGCTAAAAGTCAATTATTGGAAAGTAATTATAAGTTTTTTCTTTTATAGTCAAGAACATCATCTATGTTCATTCTTTCCTCCCTCTTTTGTAGGCTCATTTCGATCTTGATATGTCCAGTCAACGATTGAACCATTTCATAGAACATCAAATGCAAAACTCGTTCAAAGAATTTAGATCAGACTTGCACAGACATTATAGAAAATGTGGAAATCCTCAGCAAGCACATGCCAGTTTGTCTAGTTGGCTTAAAAATAGGCCAGAAGACTGGTACTTTTTGTGTGACCGCTTCGAGAGTGAAGCGTTTCAAGTACAATATTTATGGCATGTATCATTTACTGCATTTACTAATACATTACACTATTGACATTTTTTTTTTCTTCAAATGTAGGAAATGTCTGTGACGAACCAAAAGAATAGAGAGAAATTTTCGTTCGACCACGTAGGTGGATCAAAGTCATTCTTGCAAATTCAGGTAGAGTTGCAGGCAAAGGAAGGTCGAGAAATAGGACGTGTTGACCTATTTAAGGAAACACACTCTAAAGGTGGCAAGTTTATGAACGAGGTTGCTGAAAGTGCACATGTAACATTTTTTTCTTTACTGTCATTTTTTTTTTCACTTTTAACTTTAGTCGCTCGTTCTTACCCATTTAATTATTATCTCTAGCATCAATGTGTGAATTAGAATCCAGCCCCACTGTAGAAGCTTCTCAATCACTAACAGGGGATGAAATCTGTGAGACGGTTTTGGGTAGACGACCCGAATATTCAAAAGGTCTAGGTTGGGGCCCTAAGCCTAAGTCAAGAAGGAGTACCATGTCATCAAGCTCGTCGTCTACTCAAGGAACGGAGGCGGGAGTGGATGAATTGAGAGTCAATTTCCAACAGTCTCAGTCGAGGATTAAGAAACTCGAAGACGCTCAGAAAAGAATACAAGAGGATCATGCGAGACAAGGAAGAAATGAAAAAGAAGATTGAAGACATGGTACAATCACAGAGAGGAGACCCATCAAATTAGGTATGATTACTGCATTATTTAGTTGTGTAATATGTTGCTCTCCTGCAATTATAGTAGCAAAGTTTAGTTATGTCTTAAGTAGCTTTATGCTGTTATGGTAGCAAAGTTTAGTTATGTCTTTAGTTATGTCATTTAAAGCTTCAACACTCTCATACACATTAGATAAGCATCCCACCATGCCTTGATATTTCAAAAGCCTAATCACAGTCCCTCAGTGTCGCTCTCTCCATGAATCTTACTCTCTCCATGAATCTCACTCTCTCCATCAGTGTCGCTCTCTCCATGAATGTCACAACACAAGTATAACTTCATTTGATCAGCTGAAGATTCAAATATTAGGCTTCAAAAGGGTATCTTTGCTCTGATTTGGTTGTAAATATGTGTCATTAAAGCTTCAACACTCTCATACAAATTAGATAAGCATCCCATCATGCCTTGATGTTTCAAAAGCTCAATCACAGTCCCTCAGTGTCACTCTCTCCATGAATCTCGCTCTCTCCATCAATGTCACAGTACATGTATAACTTCATTTGATCAACTGAAGATTCAAATATTAGGCTTCAAAATGGTGTCTTTGATCTGATTTGGTTGTAAATATGTGTCATTTAAAGCTTCAACACTCTCATACAAATTAGATAAGCATCCCACCATGCCTTGATGTTTCAAAAGCCCAATCACAGTCCCTCAGTGTCGCTCTCTCCATGAATCTCGCTCTCTCCATCAGTGTCGCTCTCTCCATGAATATCACAGCACATGTATAACTTCATTTGATCAGCTGAAGATTCAAATATTAGGCTTCAAAAAAGTGTCTTTGCTCTAATTTGGTTGTAAATATGTGTCATTTAAAGCTTCAACACTCTCATACAAATTAGATAAGCATCTCACCATGCCTTGATGTTTCAAAAGCCCAATCACAGTCCCTTAGTGTCGCTCTCTCCATGTATCTCACTCTCTCCATATATCTCGCTCTCTCCATGAATCTCGCTCTCTCCATCAGTGTCGCTCTCTCCATGTATCTCGCTTCCAACAATATTTCTTTACTATTATTCTATCCCATTATCCTATGCATGCACTAATATTATTTTGAGATAAGCTAGCCCTTCTTACATACTTCTCATGCAAATTTAATTTTTGCTAGTGATTTCCAAGATTTATAATCGAGAAGTGAATTAGACTTAAAATAAGCAAAAAAAAATGACTAAATTAGGCTTAAAGAAGTCAAAACCGAGCAACAGGCCAAAGGGAGTGAAGAAAAGAGAGGAAAAATGTTATGTATCAAAAGGCAGGGAACGTTGCAGCACTAGTCATAGCGTTGCAACACTACGATGTGAAGTGGTGTTTAATGCCAGAAGGCAGTAGCTGCACTTTAGGATGCGACATTGCAACGCTAAGCCTGAGCTTTGCAACGTTTTGACAGAACTAGATCGGTGTTTCAATGTTGCTTTTCGAAGCATCGTGATGCTAGCTTTCCTTACTAGAAAAAAAACTAATAATTTTGGCAAAGATTTGGTGCCAAATTTCAACCCTCTAATTAATTGGACGACTCTAAACACTGGTGGAGGAATTTTGACCTAATTTAAACCTAATTTTGAGACCAAAAAGAGAAAGTTTTTGTCCAAAAGTAGTGAGTGAAAATCGATTGTGGAGACCGTTCAACTTCCCAATAGCTAGCGGAGAGAAGAGTGGTGATTTCCACCAAAGGAGTATTCCGGACGGGCTTTTCTCTGATTCTTTCTTTTTCTCTACTTGAATGCTATCGATTTTGTAACATCCCAAACTTTTCAATTAATTTGCATTAAATTATCTTAAAATATTTGGGTGTTATTTTGATAAACTGGAACTAAAAAATTAATTTGGGAGGCACGATAATTAATTTAAAAGATATTTGTAAACAATTGAAATTTTAATTCAATTTAAGGAAAAATTAGATTAACTTATTTTAGGAAAAGTGTGTTTTAAAAATGATTAAATATAGGAAATGGTGTAATTTATCTCAACTATTGGATTTAATGTTTCCTTTAATTTTAGTTTGGAGCCAAAATTAAGTTAATTGGTTTGAGATTAATTTGATAAGAGTTTTGAAATTTTGGGATTATTTTGGATAAAGATTTTAAAATAAAGAAAAAGGAAAAGATTTAATAAGAGATTTAATAAGAGATTTAAAATTTTTGTATTATTTTGGATAAAGATTTGGAATTTTTGTATTATTTTGGATAAAGATTTAAAAAGAAAAAGAAAAGAAAAGAAAAAAAATTAGGATTTTAGAAATTAAAAGGAATCTAAAACTTAAGAAGGAAAGAGGACATTGTGGTTCTAAATTTATCCTCTTTAATTTTGGAATTTGGATCCAAATTAGAGAAGATAATTAATTTAAATTGAGTTGACAAGAGAAATTTGGATTTAATTTAAATTAATTAGATGGTGGGTTTTCTAATTAATTAAAATATGGATTTCCTAATTAGAGAAAATATCTCATTCAAAAAGGAAATCTAATCTATCTACTACTTCAAGTTATGGAATCTCAAATAATTTGGGATTAGGAGTATTTTTCCTCTAGAAATACAACATCCACTTCATTCCAAACTATTCACTTTATTCCAAAGGGAGGTCAATTAGAGAGAAAAATCATTGTTACTTTCATTTTTTTTAGTCGTTCGCTGTTATGGGTCCATCGGTCACCGCCGTTCGTTGGATTTTTATTTGATTTGAAGCATCGATTCAAGTTTTTTAAAGTTGCTAGTGTACTATTCAACAAGTTTCGGAGCTTTGGAGTGCATAATTGATTTGAATCTTTGAGCGAAGTTTGGAATTGGAGTAAACAAAGCATTTGAGACATTAATTCAAGTTTTTGTTAGAGGTTGCTTTCTCAGATTAATTTTGAAATTTCAATTCGAGGTAAGTAATCTTACTATTGGAACCGTTTTTGTTCCAGGTGATAAATTTAAGAATAATTTTAAGGATTCTAAGATTATTTGCATCGAGATGTATGAGGAAAAATAAGCTTATCTTGATTATGTTTTGAAGCATGTTATGAGTGCATGTATCGATTAAATTTTTTATATGCTTTACTAGAAGAATAATGAGCATGATGATATGTATTTGTATGTTGTGGGACTATGTTTTATGATCCATGTTATGTTTATGATAGTGGTCATTACCCCTTGTTCAGTTGTTAAGTAGGTGTTGTTAGTTCTACCTAACCCGAAACAAGCAATATTTATAAAGCTCGAACAACAACATAACTAACTCGTAGTTAAAGTGTAAGTAATAGGTCGATCCATAGGGAATGTTTTAATTTTTATCATTTTTTAACTAACCTTGACTATTAAAGCAATAAAATGGGGGTTTGATTAAATTGGAAAAATACTAGAAATCAAAAGATAAAAGATGAATGTAAACAAGTAAGGAATGATCTTGCTTCTATCTCAAGTTAGACATTCAATGCAATTCCTATCATCGAATTCTAAAAGTTTATTGACAATCGGATTATGCTCACAACTACTCACTCAACTGAATCAAGCTAGCCTCTACAAAGGCCGAAAACTAGCAATAACCTAGTCGAGAGAGCGTTCTAATCATTGATTAAGGTTGGATAGGCCAAACCCTAATCAACCTACATGCTCCTACATCTATTGGGTTCGATAGCGGCCATATAGAATAGAAAACATGTGCATTTGGTTCTAGGATTCAATTACGTTTATTAGTTATTAAGATAGCTTAGTCAATTAACCAAAATTTCTCCAAATCTAGTAATTAATGCATCCTAGGATAGCCATCAAACACACAATTACTATTGCCTCTTGAAGATCTTGGCTAGACATGCTATCGAACACATTGAAAGCAACATATTCAACAATAATTGTGATAAAACCAAGCATATAGGCTATATATGTTCAAGATAAATATCATTCAACATGCTTCAAGAATTAAAATCAGATTCAAGAAAGCACAAATCAGATTGAATTGATAAGGAAAAAGAGAAAACTCAAAAGAATTGCAAGAACCCTTGAAATAAAAACAAGATTCAATCAAACTTCACAAATTCATTGACAAATTGTATGAAGATTACAAGAGTTTTGTTTACAATTCAATAAAAATATAAAATCTAACCTAAATTGGAACAAGAATTACCAAAGAAGTGAAAGAACTCGGAGAGAGATCCTAGCCTCTATGGATTTTCTTCTTTTCCTTTTGCAAAAATGAAAGAAAAACCTTTTATAGTTTGCAGGCTAGAGTCATGATGTTGGGGTAGCGTTGCAACGCTAAATCGATGAAAAGGCCAAGAAGCATTAGGCTTGCGTTGCAACACTACTCCTCAACGCTTGTCAACGCAAGGCGCGTGCGTGCGGGGTGATTTGCGTCAAAGTCCCACAGTTTTGCAACGCTGTCCTGTTTTGTAGCAGGATTGAGCATTTTGTCTTCAGGCGTTGTGCAACGCCTCTCTTAGGGTCGTGACACTGCAACTCGATGGTGAATATGCGATTTTTTATGGCAATTTGGTAATTTAATCGATTCTCTTTAAATTGTTGAATTTCTTGGTTATTTTGGATCATTTTTGGCCCGATCTTCTTTTAATGACTCCTAAATGCTTCGGGGATTGTTTTACCTACAAAATTAGTATTTAAAGCAAATAATCAACACAATTTTAGGGGAATTAACATAGAAAATATGCATCCTTTAAGAACCTAAATTTGTAGACTAGGCCCTTTTTATTCCTCTATGTCTAGACTTGCCTCTAAAACAAGATGGTTATTCCTAGACCAAAGGTTGTCCTATCGGGATAACAAAGAAAATCAAGTAGATATGACGTTTCTAAGAGTTTGAGATTCTAAATAAATCTAAAGACTAAGTATTTAGTTTTTTATGAAGTTAAAAGGAAAAGAAAGTTTCTTTTGAAAATTGAGTTTCAAATCTTGTAAGAAAAGATTTTAAGAAGTTTAAAATTGATTTGTATCATTGCTTGAGAAAATGTATCATCAAAGTTCATTGATAAGAATCAAAAGATTGAGAAAAGCAAATGATCATGGCAAACAAAGTGAATGTTATTCTTGAATGAATGAACATACTTAGATGAAACATGCATTGAAAGCAGAAATGAGTCATATAAGAGAAATTATGCCAAGATAATGATATTGTGTTTTTTAAAGAGAATAAAAAAATGGCATAGAAATGTAATAGAGCCTAATTGAGATATATATTTTATCAATATCATAAATCCACATAACCCGAGCTTAAGTACTCAAAGGTTCCAGACATGCAAGGATAATAGAGCAAAATTTTTTGTAAGGCTCATTTTTAACAACCCTAAAAAAATGATAAGAACATGCAATGTTCCCCACTCCTAACTTAAAAACTAAACATTCTCCTAGGTCGTGACGCTGCCTCTTGATGGTGAATACTCGATTCTCGATGGCAGTTTGGTAATTTACTCGATTCTCTTCAAATTGTTGAATTTCTTGGTTATTTTGGATCCTTTTTGCTCGATCTTCTCTTGATGACTCTTTAATACTTCGGGGACCATTTTACCTACAAAATTAGCATTTAAAGCAAATAATCAACACAATTTTGGGAGAATTAACATAGAAAATATACATCCTTTAAGAACCTAACACCCCTACCCGTAATTAGACACCCGTTAGAGGTGGTGATCTCCTTCGGATTTCACCAGAGGTTTGTGTTTCCTTTGGGATTCACCAGAGGTTTGTGTTTCCTTCCGGATTCACCATAGGTGGTGATCTCCTTAGGGATTTCAACAGAGGTTTCGTGTTTCCTTTGAGATTTAGCAGAGGTTTGCGTTTCCTTCGGGATTCACCAGAGGTTTGTGTTTCCTTCGGGATTCACCAGAGGTGTGTGTTTCCTTCAGGATTTCGCTAGATGTTTCATGTTTCTTTCGGAATTCACCAGAGTTTCGTGTTTCCTTTGGGATTCATCAGAGGTAGCAATCTCCTTTAGGACTTCACTAGATGTTTGTGTATCCTTTGGGATTCACCAAAGGTTTGTAGGTACACCTAATCCATGATAGAATGGGTTCAACCATTCTCTAGTTAGCCATCCCATGGAAAGTAGAGATTTATGCACGTCCTGTTAGGGTTGATGCCCTACATCTCGTAGGTAGTTTGTAAACCTTGTATGAACAAACATTTATGTGATTAATAATATATGATATTTTATTCACTTTATCTATGAAATATATGATATTTTAGTTGCATTAACCACAAACCAATAAACTAACATCCATGGTTATCGTTATAATTTAAACATGTATATGGAGACATACAGGTGGATCATGTTTAAGTGATAACCTAAATGGTCTATAGTATATGGATAAGGCTGGATACCTTATCCTGGTGACACTATGAGTATGGCCCGCTTTGTAAGTGCTACAAATGATCTGATCCTGATCATTTATGTATTAGACATGCAAGCGGGGATATTCTATACAAAAGAGTTTGTAAAACCTACACCTTACTTTCCCTTTTTAATCGTGTTTATTGTTTAGGTTAAGTAAAGTGTTGGGTTAAATATTTAAGTTAGATTGGATTTGTGCATTTTGAGGAAAAGGATAAAGTTTGAAGAAGGAAAATGTTCAAGTATGGAAACTTAACTCTCGGTTACTTATTATTCTAGCATTATAAAGAGAATTTTTGGCTAAGTATTGATCGTGTTGAAGGGTGTTTGAGCATCGAGTCAGCGCAAGGCAAGCATCGAGTAAATTTTGTCGTGCGTCAAGCATAAGTGATCGAGGAAGGGTCGAGCATCGAGTAAATGTTGTTGAGCGCCGAGTATAAGTGATCGAGGAAGGGGTCGAGCATTGAGGGTAAGCGAAGAAGGGTCGCACGTCGAGTACGAGTGATCGAGTAAGGAGCGTACATCGAGTAGCTCCCAGCATCGAGTTTCCTGTCGAGTATCGAGTCCTTCCCATCGAGTATTTAACAAAGAGTCACAAAATTTTTCATCGAGTAAGAACCTTTCTCCATTGAGTTTCCCAGCGAGGATCGAGTTGCTCGAAATGCTAAGTTTTAAATGCTCAGTTTTAAACTTCTATTTTAGTTACTCAGACAGATGGCTTAATGAGATTTCATGCAAAGGGCTGGACGGTAGAATAAAAAGGGAAGAGAACTTCAAGGGCTCGTTTTGGACGTTTTGCTCGAGTAGACGAACTTAGTACAATTGGAAAGCTATGTGAGTCTAGTTTTTGAATTTGAGCCTTGGGAAGGGAGTTCTAGCTGGAAAGAGGGTTGGAGAAGGAAGGAAGAGTCGAAGGTTCACTTTCAGGCTCTTCAGGGACTCGACGAAGAAACGTAGATCTAGACTAAACCACTTGGATTTTCAAACCAAAACTTTAAGGTATTGGTGAACACCATTTCAACTAAATTTGTAGAAGGAACTTTGGCAAGAAAAGGTCTAGGGTTTGAGTTATATATTCTGGAAGTTAAACCTAGAATCCTTGTTCAAGCAGGGAGTTACGGTTAGGGCTTTTGTGAAAGATTTGAAGGCCCAAGTTAAACCAGAAGAAGTTTCATGCTGAAACTTGAAGGTAACATTCTTAACAAAATTCTGAACATGTTGGAAAAGGGACCTTCCTAAAATGAGTTCTAGTTTTCAAGTTATTTACGTTAGAAGTTGAATCTAGAAAATGTTGGACGATTAGGCAACCCCTTGCTAAGTATGAGCTTGGTTAAAAGAGTAGTCCCAAAAGGGAGGCTAAAGTAACAAAAAAAACTCTTATTCTTTTACATATAGGAGCTACGTCCATTGGGGAGGCCTACAAAGCTTAGGAAGAACCAAGCCTAAGAATCCGTGAGTGACTAAATGTTTTTAAATATATTCACAATAAGGGACATGCGTTCCAAACGAATTTCATGCCAATGTTCATGGATTTTCCAAGAAACTAAAGTTTATACTTGTGTTTTAAAGAGTTCATGGAATTTCCTAAGCATGACGTTTTAAGTTATTAAATGAGTTTTACTAATCCTAGCGTATGTTAAGAATGTATGAAAGAGTATTCCAACTACAGGTTTATGATTGTGAAGCATGCATGTTGAATGGTAATAATGCTCTTAGGGCGAAAGCTAAGTAAGTGCTAAGCCTAAGCTTATGATGCTCGAATTTCCTATGAATGTTACATTTCTAATATACCGAGTACCGAAGGTATAGAAGGTATCTGAGGAAGTACCTAAGGTGTTAACGGTAGTTAGTATACTCCACGTGCACGTAGGTAGTTCTTTATGAGAGGCCGAAGTATGGGTCTCCTGGCTACAATCTTTATAATGGGACTGAAGTATGGGTCTCACGGCCATGAATGGACATTGGGAGCTTAAGCTATCAATGCCCGTTCTCAACTAAGGTTTGATAGTATGATTGTTTATAACACTATGATTAATGTATGATACTATGCAAGTTGCTTGAGATTATTTTCCAACATGTTATTTATTTACATTAAAGCATATGAAAGACTTTAGAAGAAATGTATTTCTATGAGTAACTCACTGGGCAACTAGCTCACAGTTTTCAAATGTTTTCTTTTTTCCCAGGTAGCAGTCAGTTCCCTCGCGGTTGAATCCACTGTAGCTTGCACCCAAAGTTCGGGTATCCAAGGAAGAAGCTTAGGTTAAGTTTGTTTTGATGTACACATATTTGGGGAGGAGTCTGGGACTTACGAAACTTATTTTCGTTTGGGACTCATGTTTATTCTTATCATTTTATTTCATTGGACATATGTTTATTTTTGGAACTGTAATTAAGTCTTACGCTGGTTAACTTCATGGTTGTGTTATTGCCAAGTTGTTTTGCATATTGAGGTTTAAAACAAGTTTACTTAAGTTAGGCAGTAGGTGCTGGCAAGTAGGTCGGTAATTGTTGCCGTCATATCCTCTTTTGGTTTTAGAGGGTAAATTAAGAGAGTGTATGATAGAGTTTGTATAAGACCGGACCATGAAATGTTTAGTCTCGTTATATAACGTCGTTCATAATTGAGATTTTCATTTCACTAGGATAACCATAGGTAAGTGACCTTAATCCTAAGTAAGTTGTGAACTCCTGGCTATGAGGGTGGTCCTTTGATTTACATGGGTGAGAGTGGCCAGAATGCTGACTCAACAAGCCTACCATTTTAGGGATTTGTTTAATTAAGGAGCTGGTAACTCAGCTACACAAGATGGAATTCACTCCTTCCCTAAGCAGGGGTAAGTAGATAAATTGTTCCCTTAAGGGCTAATTCCGAGTCTTGAACAATGTGGCGCCACACCCTCTCTTGGCCCGAGAAGGGTTTAGTCATAGTGGGACTATGATCTATTATTCATTAGAGGGATCAATGGTACTTAAGGAGTTAGATGTAACTATAGGGGCAAAATGGTAATTTGGCCCAGCTATACTTACGAGCGATTTGTGAAGCATCATCGTACTATTGATTGGTTATATCCAATGGGCACATAAATATATCTGTAGTGTAAAGAGTGTAGTTGTCGGTCTTTAATGGAGTGCCCGTCAGTTAACAGATGGTGGATAATGTGATTAAAGAGACTTACATTTCACTAAATTGACCATAGGTGACTTGACTTTGATCCTAAGTGAGTTGCAAACTCTTGCCTATGAAGGCAGTCATTTTCTTTGCATGGGTGGGAGTGGCAAGATTTTTGGACTCAATATGCCTACCATTTTGGAGATTCATTTGAGTGGGGAGCTAGGAACTCAACTACACAAGATGAAATTCCCTCCTTCCTTTTATTAGGGTAAGTAGATGAATTACTTCCTTAAGGGTTGATTCCGGATTTTAAACAATGAGGATCCTCACCCTCTCATAGGTGAGAGAGGTCTAGTTATAGTAGGACTATGACTAAATGTTTAATTGAAGGATTAGTGGTATTTAAGAAGCTAGATGTAACTATAGGGGTAAACGATAATTTTGACCCAGTTGTACTTACGAGCAATTTATGAAGGGTCAACACATTATTGATTGGTTATATCCAATGGACACATAAATATATCTACAGTGCAAAGAGTGCAGTTGTTGGTCTTTAGTGAAGTGACTGATAGTTAATTATTGATTAATCTCATATCATTGAAGCTTCAATTTGTAGGTCCATAAGATCTACTTGTTAGTTCAACAAGGACTAATGAGAATCGAATTAATTTTGATTTAAGTTGAATTGTAAAATTAATTAAAAGGAATTAATTGGATGAGATACAATTAATATAATATATGTGATACATTATTATAAAGTATAATGTATATTGATACATTATATAGTTTAATGAGAGAGATAAGTAATTCAATATGATTCAATGAATGACATTCATATAAAAGAAGGTCTGACCTCTAATAAAAATAAGTAATTCAATATCATTCAATGAATGACATTCAATATGATTCAATTAATGTGAATATGATTAATATCATAGAGGTTTAACCTCAGATAAAAAATTGGAGTAAGGGGTTTGAAGCTGATTCCACTACTCTTCTTGAAAGGAAAAAATCCATTGACAGTAAATTTGATTTGCTTGTTTTGGAAATGTGCTTGGTGGAGAATGATGATTCTACCTGGATAATTGATCCAGAGGCCACTAACCATGTTTGTTCTTCCTCTCAAGGTTTTAATAACTTGAGACAATTGGAAGCTGGAAAGACGATTCTAGGAGTTAATACTAGAGAAGTCATTTCAGTTGTTGTGTAGGCAGGCTCAAGTTATTTTTAAACATGCAACAATATATGGTATTAGATAAAGTATATGTTGTTCCTAATATTAAAAGGAACTTAATCTCACTTTTTTGTTTGATTGAACAAAGATATTTGGTTTCCTTCTTAGAAAATAAAGTGTTTATTTTCAAGAATGGCATGCAGATAGGCTTTGCTTAAATGAAAAGTAACTTGTATGTACTAAGGCCATTAGTTACAAAGATTTTTCTTAATATTGAAATATCCATAATAGCAACAACTACTAAAAGACCAAGAGTTTTGCCTAAAGAAAATGCCCACCTTTGGCATCTAAGGTTAGGTCATATTAATCTCAATAGAATTGAAAGGTTGGTAAAAAGTGGACTTCTAAATGGTTTATAAGAAAACCCCATACCTGTATGTGAGTCATGCCTTGAAGGAAAAATGACAAAACGACCTTTTACTGGAAAAGGTTATAGAGCCAAAGAGACCTTGGAGCTCATACATTTAAATATTTGTGATTCGATGAATGTAAAAGCAAGAGGAGGGTATGAATATTTCATCTCTTTCATAGATGACTGTTCAAGATATGGGTATCTTTACCTAATACAATGCAAGTCTAAAGCACTTGAAAAGTTCAAGGAGTATAAGATTGAGGTTGAAAATTTGTTAGGTAAAAAGATAACATACTTCGATCTGATCATGGTGGAGAGTATATGAACATAAGATTCCAAGACTATATGATAGAACATGGAATAACGTCTCAACTCTCAGCCCCTTGTATACCTTAGTAGCATAGTGTATCGAAAAGAGGAAATAGAACCCTGTTAGACATGGTTTGGTCTATGATAAGCTATGCTCAATTTCTTGACTCGTTTGTTAGGGATATGCACTAGAGACTGCTGCTTATATCTTGAACAATGTTTCCTCAAAGAGTATTTTTTAAAACACCTTATGAGCTTTGGAGAGGTCGTAAAGGTAGTTTACGCCATTTCAAGATTTGGGGATGTCTAGCACATATGCTAATGACAAACCTAGAGAAGTTGGAACCTCGTTCAAGTGTATGCTTATTTGCAGACTACTATAAGTGAATGAGAGGTGGATACTTCTTTGATCCAAAAGGAATAAGTATTTGTATCGACAAATGCTAATTTTTGGAAGAAGACCATATGTGAGACCACAAACCACGAAGCAAAATAGTATTAAGTGAAATTTCTAATGAGACAACTGAGACTTCAACAAGGGTTGTTGAAGAGGCTAGTACATCTACAAGAGTTGTTGATCTCGGTTTATCTAGTCAATCACATCCATCTCAAGAGTTGAGATTGCCTCAATGTAGTGGGAGAGTTATGAATCCACCTGTTTGCTACATGGGTTTAATAGAGGCCCAAGACATCATACTGATGGTGGGGTTGAGGATCCATTGTCTTATAAGAAAGCAATCGAAGATGTTGACAATGATAAATGGATTAAAGCCATGAATCCATATATGGAGTCTATGTACTTAAATTCTATCTAGAAGCTTGTAGATCAACCTAATGGGGTAATATCTATAGGTTGTAAATGGATTTATAAGTGAAAAATGGGTGTAGATTGAAAGGTATAGACCTTTAAAGCTAGACTAGTGGCAACGGGTTATACTCAGGTTGAGGGAGTAGACTATAAAGAAACTTTCTCACTTGTTGTCATGTTAAAGTCTATTAGAATTCCCTTTTCCATTGGCACATATTACGACTATAAAAGATGGAAAATGGACATCAAGACTGGCTTTTTGAATGGTAATACAGACCATCTATATAAATCAACCAGAGGGATTCATTAAGCAAGGTCAAGAGCAAAATGAATCGGTCCATTTATGTACTAAAACAAGCATCTCGATCTTAGAATATAAGATTTGACACTACGATCAAAATCTTATGGCTTTGATCAAAATGTTGATGAGTCTTATGTCTATAAGAAAATCATCAATAGTTCAATAATTTTTCTTATGTTGTAGTGGATGATATCCTACTCATTGGAAATGAAGTAGGATATCTAACAGATATTAAGAAATGGCTAGCTGCCCATTTCTAAATGAAAGATTTGAGTGAGGTGCAGTTTGTTTCAGGGATCCAGATCATCAGGGATTGTAAGAATAAAATGTTGGCTCTATCTTAGGTATCGTATATTGACAAGATGTTTGTCAGATATTCAATGCACGATTACAAGAAGGGTTTTACCTTTCAAGCATGAAATTGTTTTGTCTAAGGAACAGTGTCGTAACACTCCTCAAGAGGTTAAGGAAATGAGATAGATTTCCTATGCATCGGCTTTTAGTAGCCTTTTGTATGCAATATTATGTACCAAACTTGACATTTGTTATGCAGTAGGGATTGTCAGTAGATTTCAATCCAATCCAAGATTAAATCATTGAACAACGGTCAAAACAACCCTCAAGTATCTACAGAGAACGAGGGACTATAGACTTTTGTATGTAGCTAAGGATTCGATCCTTATAGAATACACAAACTCTAACTTTCAGGCTGATTGGGATTAAAGGAAGTCCACATCAGGGTCAGTGTTTACTCTTAATAGAGGAGTTATAATCCGCCGAAGCATCAAGCAAGGATGCATCGCGGGATCCATTATGGAAGCTGAATACGTAGTTGCTTATGAAACTATTGAGGAGGCTGTTTGGCTAAGAAAGATCCTTACTGATTTAGAAGTTGTTCCAAATATGTCCTTGCCCATCATATTTTATTATGATAATAGTGGTGTTATGGAAAATTTAAAGGAACCTAGAAGTCATAAAAGGGGCAAACACATTGAAAGGAAATATCAAATGATCCGGGAGATTGTGCATTGAGGTGGCGTGATAGTCATGAAGATAGCTTCGGTGCACAACGTTGCTGATCCGTTTATGAAGGCTCTCACGGCTAAAGTGTCTGAGAGTCATCTAAAAGGTCGGATTTATGGGATATGTGACATATTGTCTAGGGTAAGTGGAACATGTTACTCGGGTATAGTATATGCCCTGGTTTATTATATTATGTGCTTTATTTGTATAGTACACTCCTCTCTTTTAGCTTTAGGACAAATGAGAGATTGTTGAGATTGGTATCCTAAATCTCTCTTATATTCTCATAGGTTGTAAACTCGTATAAAAAAATTGTTATTAATAAAATTATGGTTATTTTATGTGCGCTAACTCAATCTAAAATACTAAGATCCTGAGTTATTTTATGTAACTTAAACATGTATATGGCAACATACAAGTAGATCATGTTTAAGTAATAACCTAAATGGTCTGTAGTAGAATGGATAAGGCTGGGTACCTTATCTTGGTAACACTACAGATATGGCTCACTTTGTAATTGTTATAATTTTTGTAAATTGTTATAAATGATCTAATTCTGATCATTCATGTAGAAATATGTGAGCAGGGGTATCCTATGCAAAGAGTTTGTATAAGACCGGACCATGAAATAATTAGTCTCTCTGTCTAACACCGTTACTAGAAGAGACTTACATTTTGTCACTTGACCTTAATTGTTAGTGAGTTGTGAGGAAGCTATGAAGGCGATCCTTTGACTTGCATGGGTAAGAGTGGCTAGATTCGATGACTTAATATGCCTACCATTTTGGTGATTCGTCTGAGTGGGGAGCTAAGAACTCAACTACACAAGATGGAATTCACTATATCCTTTTGGTAAAATAAGTAGACGAATTTCTTCCTTAAGGGCTGATTGCGGGTCTTAAACAATGAGGGCTCTCACCTTCTTACTAGCTAGATAGGGGTCTCGTAATAGTAAGACTATGACTAAGTGTTCAATAGAGGGATCAGTGGTCCTTAAAGAGTTAGATGTAACTGTAAGAGTTTTTATCCAATTGTACTTACGAGCAATTTATTGAGGGTCAATGCACTATTGATTGGTTATATGCAACGGACACAAAAATATATCTACAGCGAGTGTAGCTATCGGTCTTTATTGAAGTATTGACAGTTAATGAATATTGATAATTTGATTAAAGAGTTTAATCAATTAATCTTGTATAATTTAAGCTTCAATATATAGGTCCATAAGGTTTCCTTGTTAGCTCAATAAGAACTAATGAGAATTAAACTAATTTTGTTTTATTTGAATTGTTCAAATTAGTTAAAAGGAATTAATTATATGAGAAACAATTAATATAATGTATGTTGATACATTATTATAAAGTGTAATGTATGTTGAAACATTATATATTTTAATGAGAGAGATAAATAATTGAATATGATTCAAGTATTTATTATATAAATGAGATTTATATAAAAACTATATGTTAAAATTAATGTGAATATGATCAATATTAAATCTAAATAATTTTATGATAGAAATAAATATTTGAATATATAGTTTGAATGTTTGAGGGCGGTCTTTTGATTAGTATGGGTGAGAGTGGCCAGATTCCCAACTCAACAATCCTACCTTTTTGGGGATTTATTTGATTACGGAGTTGAAAACTCAGTTACACAAGATGGAATTCATTCCTTCCCCGAAGAAGGGGTAAGTAGATAGATTGCTCCCTTAAGGCTGATAACTTGTAGAAATACAAGTTATTTTTGCTCTTAAGTTGGAATAGCTAAGGTTTTTAATGATAAATTCTCCTCATTTTTAGAAGAAACGCATGGATTTATTCAAACATTAGCAAACTCATGCAAAAGAAGTTTTATTACTAAATATCGCGGCACTAACGCATTGTATTGCAGGATCTTTACAAAAAGCTAACGCATAATCAAAAAGGTGCCGTAGGGAAAGTTCTAACGCATGGGCCATACGTTGGAGGGAGTTCAACGTAGAGAAGATTCATTGATCCAGGCTGATTGTGTCACATCACCACTTGCAAGTATGGGCACCTACAACAGGCGGCATCTGAAAAGCTTCCAAGCAGTAGGCGGCGTTTGAAAAGCTCTCGAGAGTCAGGCGGCTGACCAAGGCATGGACTTTAATGCTGACCAGGGCATGGACTTTAATGCTTCCTATTCACCAAGTGGACATGACCAACACCTATAAATAGATGAAGTCCCTCCAGAGTTTACAGTGAGAAAATTATTCAGTTCAAAAATTATCAAGATCCTTACTCTTTATAATTAGTGTAGTCGTAGTTTAAGCTATGCTGTGGTGCCAAGACGATCAGAAGGGTTGAGAACCACCACCACCGCCGGTCAGGGAACGTAGGAAGCCAAGCTTGAGAAAGACACTTTGTCCTTTTCCTATACAAGTGATTATACACAATAGAATTGAGCCAAGGAGATACAAGAGATTATACTCTGCGACTTGACTCAATTCCTTTCATCTCATTTATCACTTTCGTTTCATTTGATTGGATATTACTTTTGTAAAGACAATTTGCTTCTTTATAAAATTCATATATTTGATCCATCACATTTTCGCCATTGTTTATTTCTTGTTTATATTGAATGCATTCATACTTTATGCAAAACTTCCTTTCAAACGCTTAAGCCGACTTGATCACTTGGTAAAAGCATCTTTAACTTAGATTATTCAAGAGAATAACTAAGCTACATCAAGTAGGATGCCTAGTACAGATAGAGATAGAATTACTGGTGTTTATTGCATTCTGTGTTAGACGCATACATCCTAGAGATAGGTTTTATATGTTATTTGCATTGAGAAATGTTGAATAAAGTCTAACACATAAACAAAAGATAAACAAATCATCCCATCTCATCCATATCACATTCTGGTTTATGTACACTCATCTTAGACCAACGCATACCACTTACATTAAACTCCATTCTCGCATGATCCATCACTCACTACTAAACTCTTTTGTATCTTCTTGCACAAGCACAACACTTTAGTGTAAATAACACATTTTTCTCATATATTTAGGAAAACCCCTACAATAGCTACAACGCAAGGTCTGCGTTTGTTTAACTGAATCCCTGAGTTCGACCCTGGACTTGCCAGGAACCTAAATTAGATTTATACTTGGGTCTGGTTTAAGAAAACTTAAACGTCATTAGAAGGAGTGTTGTGCGTTCTGTTGCATCTCTCTAACGCACTAACACGTTACAAATACTTAAATGCATCAAAGCATCAACACATCACTTATACTTAGAACTTATTCTTTCAATTTATTTTATACAATACACTCCTAGAGCGAATCACGATAACAACGAACAAAGGCTGATTCTGGATCTTGAACATAGTGGCCACATCCTCTCTTTGGAAGAGAGGACTCAATCATAGTAGAACTATGACT